>NW_027466461.1:62500-242500 GCF_050575085.1 Anarhichas minor | reverse complement strand
GGGACTCTAGCGCCAACTTTCAAAATGTGTCGTCATGGGTACCTGACCAACCCTGGCCGGCACAAGGCCACCAGCCAAAAGCAATGGGTATCAATGACAGCCATAACCAGAGGAAGCCGCTAAAGCCACCAAACTTCGCACACGGGCGCGAAGGCATGCCAGGAGTGCACACATGGACTTTCGGGACTCCAGCGCCAACTTTCAAAATGTGTCGTCATGGGTACCTGGCCGGCCCGAGGCCGCCAGCCCAAAGCAATGGGTGTCAATGACAGCCATAAACAGTGGAAGCCGATAAAGCCACCAAACTTCGAAAACGGGCGCGAAGGCATGCCAGGAGTGCACAAACGGACTTTCGGGACTCCAGCGCCTACTTTCAAAATGTGTCGTCATGGGTACCTGACCAACCTGGCCGGCCCGAGGCCGCCAGCCCAAATCAATGGGTGTCAATGACAGCCATAAACAGTGGAAGCCGATAAAGCCACCAAACTTCTAAAACGGGCGCAAAGGCATGCCAGGAGTCCACAAACGGACTTTCGGGACTCTAGCGCCAACTTTCAAAATGTGTCGTCATGGGTAACTGACCAAACTGGCCGGCCCGAGGCCGCCAGCCCAAAGCAATGGGTGTCAATGACAGCCATAAACGGAGGAAGCCGCTAAAGCCACCAAACTTCGAAAACGGGCGCGAAGGCATGCCGGGAGTGCACAAACGGACTTTCGGGACTCTAGCGCCAACTTTCAAAATGTGTCGTCATGGGTACCTGACCAACCCTGGCCGGCACAAGGCCACCAGCCCAAAGCAATGGGTATCAATGACAGCCATAACCAGAGGAAGCCGCTAAAGCCACCAAACTTCGCACACGGGCGCGAAGGCATGCCAGGAGTGCACACATGGACTTTCGGGACTCCAGCGCCAACTTTCAAAATGTGTCGTCATGGGTACCTGGCCGGCCCGAGGCCGCCAGCCCAAAGCAATGGGTGTCAATGACAGCCATAAACAGTGGAAGCCGATAAAGCCACCAAACTTCGAAAACGGGCGCGAAGGCATGCCAGGAGTGCACAAACGGACTTTCGGGACTCCAGCGCCTACTTTCAAAATGTGTCGTCATGGGTACCTGACCAACCTGGCCGGCCCGAGGCCGCCAGCCCAAAGGAATGGGTATCAATGACAGCTATGAACAGAGGAAGCCGCTAAAGCCACCAAACTTCTAAAACGGGCGCAAAGGCATGCCAGGAGTCCACAAACGGACTTTCGGGACTCTAGCGCCAACTTTCAAAATGTGTCGTCATGGGTAACTGACCAAACTGGCCGGCCCGAGGCCGCCAGCCCAAAGCAATGGGTGTCAATGACAGCCATAAACGGAGGAAGCCGCTAAAGCCACCAAACTTCGAAAACGGGCGCGAAGGCATGCCGGGAGTGCACAAACGGACTTTCGGGACTCTAGCGCCAACTTTCAAAATGTGTCGTCATGGGTACCTGACCAACCCTGGCCGGCACGAGGCCACCAGCCCAAAGCAATGGGTATCAATGACAGCCATAAACGGAGGAAGCCGCTAAAGCCACCAAACTTCGAAAACGGGCGCGAAGGCATGCCGGGAGTGCACAAACGGACTTTCGGGACTCTAGCGCCAACTTTCAAAATGTGTCGTCATGGGTACCTGACCAACCCTGGCCGGCACGAGGCCACCAGCCCAAAGCAATGGGTATCAATGACAGCCATAAACAGAGGAAGCCGCTAAAGCCACCAAACTTCGGAAACGGGCGCGACGGCATGCCAGGAGTGCACAAACGGACTTTCGGGACTCCAGCGCCAACTTTCAAAATGTGTCGTCATGGATACCTGACCAACCCTGGCCGGCACGAGGCCGCCAGCCCAAAGCAATGGGTGTCAATGACAGCCATAAACAGAGGAAGCCGCTAAAGCCACCAAACTTTGAAAACGGGCGCGAAGGCATGCCAGGAGTGCACAAACGGACTTTCGGGACTCTAGCGCCAACTTTCAAAATGTGTCGTCATGGGTACCTGGCCGGCCCGAGGCCGCCAGCCCAAAGCAATGGGTGTCAATGACAGCCATAAACAGTGGAAGCCGATAAAGCCACCAAACTTCGAAAACGGGCGCGAAGGCATGCCGGGAGTGCACAAACGGACTTTCGGGACTCTAGCGCCAACTTTCAAAATGTGTCGTCATGGGTACCTGACCAACCCTGGCCGGCACAAGGCCACCAGCCCAAAGCAATGGGTATCAATGACAGCCATAACCAGAGGAAGCCGCTAAAGCCACCAAACTTCGCACACGGGCGCGAAGGCATGCCAGGAGTGCACACATGGACTTTCGGGACTCCAGCGCCAACTTTCAAAATGTGTCGTCATGGGTACCTGGCCGGCCCGAGGCCGCCAGCCCAAAGCAATGGGTGTCAATGACAGCCATAAACAGTGGAAGCCGATAAAGCCACCAAACTTCGAAAACGGGCGCGAAGGCATGCCAGGAGTGCACAAACGGACTTTCGGGACTCCAGCGCCTACTTTCAAAATGTGTCGTCATGGGTACCTGACCAACCTGGCCGGCCCGAGGCCGCCAGCCCAAAGGAATGGGTATCAATGACAGCTATGAACAGAGGAAGCCGCTAAAGCCACCAAACTTCTAAAACGGGCGCAAAGGCATGCCAGGAGTCCACAAACGGACTTTCGGGACTCTAGCGCCAACTTTCAAAATGTGTCGTCATGGGTAACTGACCAAACTGGCCGGCCCGAGGCCGCCAGCCCAAAGCAATGGGTGTCAATGACAGCCATGAACGGAGGAAGCCGCTAAAGCCACCAAACTTCGAAAACGGGCGCGAAGGCATGCCGGGAGTGCACAAACGGACTTTCGGGACTCTAGCGCCAACTTTCAAAATGTGTCGTCATGGGTAACTGACCAAACTGGCCGGCCCGAGGCCGCCAGCCCAAAGCAATGGGTGTCAGTGACAGCCATAAACGGAGGAAGCCGCTAAAGCCACCAAACTTCGAAAACGGGCGCGAAGGCATGCCAGGAGTGCACAAACGGACTTTCGGGACTCCAGCGCCTACTTTCAAAATGTGTCGTCATGGGTACCTGACCAACCTGGCCGGCCCGAGGCCGCCAGCCCAAATCAATGGGTGTCAATGACAGCCATAAACAGTGGAAGCCGATAAAGCCACCAAACTTCTAAAACGGGCGCAAAGGCATGCCAGGAGTCCACAAACGGACTTTCGGGACTCTAGCGCCAACTTTCAAAATGTGTCGTCATGGGTAACTGACCAAACTGGCCGGCCCGAGGCCGCCAGCCCAAAGCAATGGGTGTCAATGACAGCCATAAACGGAGGAAGCCGCTAAAGCCACCAAACTTCGAAAACGGGCGCGAAGGCATGCCGGGAGTGCACAAACGGACTTTCGGGACTCTAGCGCCAACTTTCAAAATGTGTCGTCATGGGTACCTGACCAACCCTGGCCGGCACAAGGCCACCAGCCCAAAGCAATGGGTATCAATGACAGCCATAACCAGAGGAAGCCGCTAAAGCCACCAAACTTCGCACACGGGCGCGAAGGCATGCCAGGAGTGCACACATGGACTTTCGGGACTCCAGCGCCAACTTTCAAAATGTGTCGTCATGGGTACCTGGCCGGCCCGAGGCCGCCAGCCCAAAGCAATGGGTGTCAATGACAGCCATAAACAGTGGAAGCCGATAAAGCCACCAAACTTCGAAAACGGGCGCGAAGGCATGCCAGGAGTGCACAAACGGACTTTCGGGACTCCAGCGCCTACTTTCAAAATGTGTCGTCATGGGTACCTGACCAAACTGGCCGGCCCGAGGCCGCCAGCCCAAAGGAATGGGTATCAATGACAGCTATGAACAGAGGAAGCCGCTAAAGCCACCAAACTTCTAAAACGGGCGCAAAGGCATGCCAGGAGTCCACAAACGGACTTTCGGGACTCTAGCGCCAACTTTCAAAATGTGTCGTCATGGGTAACTGACCAAACTGGCCGGCCCGAGGCCGCCAGCCCAAAGCAATGGGTGTCAATGACAGCCATAAACGGAGGAAGCCGCTAAAGCCACCAAACTTCGAAAACGGGCGCGAAGGCATGCCGGGAGTGCACAAACGGACTTTCGGGACTCTAGCGCCAACTTTCAAAATGTGTCGTCATGGGTACCTGACCAACCCTGGCCGGCACGAGGCCACCAGCCCAAAGCAATGGGTATCAATGACAGCCATAAACGGAGGAAGCCGCTAAAGCCACCAAACTTCGAAAACGGGCGCGAAGGCATGCCGGGAGTGCACAAACGGACTTTCGGGACTCTAGCGCCAACTTTCAAAATGTGTCGTCATGGGTACCTGACCAACCCTGGCCGGCACGAGGCCACCAGCCCAAAGCAATGGGTATCAATGACAGCCATAAACAGAGGAAGCCGCTAAAGCCACCAAACTTCGGAAACGGGCGCGACGGCATGCCAGGAGTGCACAAACGGACTTTCGGGACTCCAGCGCCAACTTTCAAAATGTGTCGTCATGGATACCTGACCAACCCTGGCCGGCACGAGGCCGCCAGCCCAAAGCAATGGGTGTCAATGACAGCCATAAACAGAGGAAGCCGCTAAAGCCACCAAACTTTGAAAACGGGCGCGAAGGCATGCCAGGAGTGCACAAACGGACTTTCGGGACTCTAGCGCCAACTTTCAAAATGTGTCGTCATGGGTACCTGGCCGGCCCGAGGCCGCCAGCCCAAAGCAATGGGTGTCAATGACAGCCATAAACAGTGGAAGCCGATAAAGCCACCAAACTTCGCACACGGGCGCGAAGGCATGCCAGGAGTGCACAAACGGACTTTCGGAACTCCAGCGCCAACTTTCAAAATGTGTCGTCATGGGTACCTGACCAACCCTGGCCGGCACGAGGCCACCAGCCCAAAGCAATGGGTGTCAATGACAGCCATAAACAGAGGAAGCCGCTAAAGCCACCAAACTTCGCACACGGGCGCGAAGGCATGCCAGGAGTGCACACATGGACTTTCGGGACTCCAGCGCCAACTTTCAAAATGTGTCGTCATGGGTACCTGGCCGGCCCGAGGCCGCCAGCCCAAAGCAATGGGTGTCAATGACAGCCATAAACGGAGGAAGCCGCTAAAGCCACCAAACTTCGAAAACGGGCGCGAAGGCATGCCGGGAGTGCACAAACGGACTTTCGGGACTCTAGCGCCAACTTTCAAAATGTGTCGTCATGGGTACCTGACCAACCCTGGCCGGCACGAGGCCACCAGCCCAAAGGAATGGGTATCAATGACAGCCATGAACAGAGGAAGCCGCTAAAGCCACCAAACTTCTAAAACGGGCGCAAAGGCATGCCAGGAGTCCACAAACGGACTTTCGGGACTCTAGCGCCAACTTTCAAAATGTGTCGTCATGGGTACCTGACCAACCTGGCCGGCCCGAGGCCGCCAGCCCAAATCAATGGGTGTCAATGACAGCCATAAACAGTGGAAGCCGATAAAGCCACCAAACTTCTAAAACGGGCGCAAAGGCATGCCAGGAGTCCACAAACGGACTTTCGGGACTCTAGCGCCAACTTTCAAAATGTGTCGTCATGGGTAACTGACCAAACTGGCCGGCCCGAGGCCGCCAGCCCAAAGCAATGGGTGTCAGTGACAGCCATAAACGGAGGAAGCCGCTAAAGCCACCAAACTTCGAAAACGGGCGCGAAGGCATGCCGGGAGTGCACAAACGGACTTTCGGGACTCTAGCGCCAACTTTCAAAATGTGTCGTCATGGGTACCTGACCAACCCTGGCCGGCACAAGGCCACCAGCCCAAAGCAATGGGTATCAATGACAGCCATAACCAGAGGAAGCCGCTAAAGCCACCAAACTTCGCACACGGGCGCGAAGGCATGCCAGGAGTGCACACATGGACTTTCGGGACTCCAGCGCCAACTTTCAAAATGTGTCGTCATGGGTACCTGGCCGGCCCGAGGCCGCCAGCCCAAAGCAATGGGTGTCAATGACAGCCATAAACAGTGGAAGCCGATAAAGCCACCAAACTTCGAAAACGGGCGCGAAGGCATGCCAGGAGTGCACAAACGGACTTTCGGGACTCCAGCGCCTACTTTCAAAATGTGTCGTCATGGGTACCTGACCAACCTGGCCGGCCCGAGGCCGCCAGCCCAAATCAATGGGTGTCAATGACAGCCATAAACAGTGGAAGCCGATAAAGCCACCAAACTTCTAAAACGGGCGCAAAGGCATGCCAGGAGTCCACAAACGGACTTTCGGGACTCTAGCGCCAACTTTCAAAATGTGTCGTTATGGGTAACTGACCAAACTGGCCGGCCCGAGGCCGCCAGCCCAAAGCAATGGGTGTCAATGACAGCCATAAACGGAGGAAGCCGCTAAAGCCACCAAACTTCGAAAACGGGCGCGAAGTCATGCCGGGAGTGCACAAACGGACTTTCGGGACTCTAGCGCCAACTTTCAAAATGTGTCGTCATGGGTACCTGACCAACCCTGGCCGGCACAAGGCCACCAGCCCAAAGCAATGGGTATCAATGACAGCCATAACCAGAGGAAGCCGCTAAAGCCACCAAACTTCGCACACGGGCGTGAAGGCATGCCAGGAGTGCACACATGGACTTTCGGGACTCCAGCGCCAACTTTCAAAATGTGTCGTCATGGGTACCTGGCCGGCCCGAGGCCGCCAGCCCAAAGCAATGGGTGTCAATGACAGCCATAAACAGTGGAAGCCGATAAAGCCACCAAACTTCGAAAACGGGCGCGAAGGCATGCCAGGAGTGCACAAACGGACTTTCGGGACTCCAGCGCCTACTTTCAAAATGTGTCGTCATGGGTACCTGACCAACCTGGCCGGCCCGAGGCCGCCAGCCCAAATCAATGGGTGTCAATGACAGCCATAAACAGTGGAAGCCGATAAAGCCACCAAACTTCTAAAACGGGCGCAAAGGCATGCCAGGAGTCCACAAACGGACTTTCGGGACTCTAGCGCCAACTTTCAAAATGTGTCGTTATGGGTAACTGACCAAACTGGCCGGCCCGAGGCCGCCAGCCCAAAGCAATGGGTGTCAATGACAGCCATAAACGGAGGAAGCCGCTAAAGCCACCAAACTTCGAAAACGGGCGCGAAGTCATGCCGGGAGTGCACAAACGGACTTTCGGGACTCTAGCGCCAACTTTCAAAATGTGTCGTCATGGGTACCTGACCAACCCTGGCCGGCACAAGGCCACCAGCCCAAAGCAATGGGTATCAATGACAGCCATAACCAGAGGAAGCCGCTAAAGCCACCAAACTTCGCACACGGGCGTGAAGGCATGCCAGGAGTGCACACATGGACTTTCGGGACTCCAGCGCCAACTTTCAAAATGTGTCGTCATGGGTACCTGGCCGGCCCGAGGCCGCCAGCCCAAAGCAATGGGTGTCAATGACAGCCATAAACAGTGGAAGCCGATAAAGCCACCAAACTTCGAAAACGGGCGCGAAGGCATGCCAGGAGTGCACAAACGGACTTTCGGGACTCCAGCGCCTACTTTCAAAATGTGTCGTCATGGGTACCTGACCAACCTGGCCGGCCCGAGGCCGCCAGCCCAAAGGAATGGGTATCAATGACAGCTATGAACAGAGGAAGCCGCTAAAGCCACCAAACTTCTAAAACGGGCGCAAAGGCATGCCAGGAGTCCACAAACGGACTTTCGGGACTCTAGCGCCAACTTTCAAAATGTGTCGTCATGGGTAACTGACCAAACTGGCCGGCCCGAGGCCGCCAGCCCAAAGCAATGGGTGTCAATGACAGCCATAAACGGAGGAAGCCGCTAAAGCCACCAAACTTCGAAAACGGGCGCGAAGGCATGCCGGGAGTGCACAAACGGACTTTCGGGACTCTAGCGCCAACTTTCAAAATGTGTCGTCATGGGTACCTGACCAACCCTGGTCGGCACGAGGCCACCAGCCCAAAGCAATGGGTATCAATGACAGCCATAAACGGAGGAAGCCGCTAAAGCCACCAAACTTCGGAAACGGGCGCGAAGGCATGCCAGCAGTGCACACATGGACTTTCGGGACTCCAGCGACGACTTTCAAAATGTGTCGTCATGGGTACCTGGCCGGCCCGAGGCCGCCAGCCCAAAGCAATGGGTGTCAATGACAGCCATAAACGGAGGAAGCCGCTAAAGCCACCAAACTTCGAAAACGGGCGCGAAGGCATGCCAGGAGTGCACAAACGGACTTTCGGGACTCCAGCGCCTACTTTCAAAATGTGTCGTCATGGGTACCTGACCAACCTGGCCGGCCCGAGGCCGCCAGCCCAAAGGAATGGGTATCAATGACAGCTATGAACAGAGGAAGCCGCTAAAGCCACCAAACTTCTAAAACGGGCGCAAAGGCATGCCAGGAGTCCACAAACGGACTTTCGGGACTCTAGCGCCAACTTTCAAAATGTGTCGTCATGGGTAACTGACCAAACTGGCCGGCCCGAGGCCGCCAGCCCAAAGCAATGGGTGTCAATGACAGCCATAAACGGAGGAAGCCGCTAAAGCCACCAAACTTCGAAAACGGGCGCGAAGGCATGCCGGGAGTGCACAAACGGACTTTCGGGACTCTAGCGCCAACTTTCAAAATGTGTCGTCATGGGTACCTGACCAACCCTGGTCGGCACGAGGCCACCAGCCCAAAGCAATGGGTATCAATGACAGCCATAAACGGAGGAAGCCGCTAAAGCCACCAAACTTCGGAAACGGGCGCGAAGGCATGCCAGCAGTGCACACATGGACTTTCGGGACTCCAGCGACGACTTTCAAAATGTGTCGTCATGGGTACCTGGCCGGCCCGAGGCCGCCAGCCCAAAGCAATGGGTGTCAATGACAGCCATAAACGGAGGAAGCCGCTAAAGCCACCAAACTTCGAAAACGGGCGCGAAGGCATGCCGGGAGTGCACAAACGGACTTTCGGGACTCTAGCGCCAACTTTCAAAATGTGTCGTCATGGGTACCTGACCAACCCTGGCCGGCACGAGGCCACCAGCCCAAAGGAATGGGTATCAATGACAGCCATGAACAGAGGAAGCCGCTAAAGCCACCAAACTTCTAAAACGGGCGCAAAGGCATGCCAGGAGTCCACAAACGGACTTTCGGGACTCTAGCGCCAACTTTCAAAATGTGTCGTCATGGGTACCTGACCAACCTGGCCGGCCCGAGGCCGCCAGCCCAAATCAATGGGTGTCAATGACAGCCATAAACAGTGGAAGCCGATAAAGCCACCAAACTTCTAAAACGGGCGCAAAGGCATGCCAGGAGTCCACAAACGGACTTTCGGGACTCTAGCGCCAACTTTCAAAATGTGTCGTCATGGGTAACTGACCAAACTGGCCGGCCCGAGGCCGCCAGCCCAAAGCAATGGGTGTCAGTGACAGCCATAAACGGAGGAAGCCGCTAAAGCCACCAAACTTCGAAAACGGGCGCGAAGGCATGCCGGGAGTGCACAAACGGACTTTCGGGACTCTAGCGCCAACTTTCAAAATGTGTCGTCATGGGTACCTGACCAACCCTGGCCGGCACAAGGCCACCAGCCCAAAGCAATGGGTATCAATGACAGCCATAACCAGAGGAAGCCGCTAAAGCCACCAAACTTCGCACACGGGCGCGAAGGCATGCCAGGAGTGCACACATGGACTTTCGGGACTCCAGCGCCAACTTTCAAAATGTGTCGTCATGGGTACCTGGCCGGCCCGAGGCCGCCAGCCCAAAGCAATGGGTGTCAATGACAGCCATAAACAGAGGAAGCCGCTAAAGCCACCAAACTTCGGAAACGGGCGCGACGGCATGCCAGGAGTGCACAAACGGACTTTCGGGACTCCAGCGCCAACTTTCAAAATGTGTCGTCATGGGTACCTGACCAACCTGGCCGGCCCGAGGCCGCCAGCCCAAAGCAATGGGTGTCAATGACAGCCATAAACAGAGGAAGCCGCTAAAGCCACCAAACTTCGCACACGGGCGCGAAGGCATGCCAGGAGTGCACAAACGGACTTTCGGGACCCTAGCGCCAACTTTCAAAATGTGTCGTCATGGGTACCTGACCAACCCTGGTCGGCACGAGGCCACCAGCCCAAAGCAATGGGTATCAATGACAGCCATAAACGGAGGAAGCCGCTAAAGCCACCAAACTTCGGAAACGGGCGCGAAGGCATGCCAGGAGTGCACACATGGACTTTCGGGACTCCAGCGACAACTTTCAAAATGTGTCGTCATGGGTACCTGGCCGGCCCGAGGCCGCCAGCCCAAAGCAATGGGTGTCAATGACAGCCATAAACAGAGGAAGCCGCTAAAGCCACCAAACTTCGGAAACGGGCGCGACGGCATGCCAGGAGTGCACAAACGGACTTTCGGGACTCCAGCGCCAACTTTCAAAATGTGTCGTCATGGGTACCTGGCCGGCCCGAGGCCGCCAGCCCAAAGCAATGGGTGTCAATGACAGCCATAAACAGTGGAAGCCGATAAAGCCACCAAACTTCGAAAACAGGCGCGAAGGCATGCCAGGAGTGCACAAACGGACTTTCGGGACTCCAGCGCCTACTTTCAAAATGTGTCGTCATGGGTACCTGACCAACCTGGCCGGCCCGAGGCCGCCAGCCCAAAGCAATGGGTGTCAATGACAGCCATAAACAGAGGAAGCCGCTAAAGCCACCAAACTTCGAAAACGGGCGCGAAGGCATGCCGGGAGTGCACAAACGGACTTTCGGGACTCTAGCGCCAACTTTCAAAATGTGTCGTCATGGGTACCTGATCAACCCTGGCCGGCACGAGGCCACCAGCCCAAAGGAATGGGTATCAATGACAGCCATGAACAGAGGAAGCCGCTAAAGCCACCAAACTTCTAAAACGGGCGCAAAGGCATGCCAGGAGTCCACAAACGGACTTTCGGGACTCTAGCGCCAACTTTCAAAATGTGTCGTCATGGGTACCTGACCAACCCTGGCCGGCACAAGGCCACCAGCCCAAAGCAATGGGTATCAATGACAGCCATAACCAGAGGAAGCCGCTAAAGCCACCAAACTTCGCACACGGGCACGAAGGCATGCCAGGAGTGCACACATGGACTTTCGGGACTCCAGCGCCAACTTTCAAAATGTGTCGTCATGGGTACCTGGCCGGCCCAAGGCCGCCAGCCCAAAGCAATGGGTGTCAATGACAGCCATAAACAGTGGAAGCCGATAAAGCCACCAAACTTCGAAAACGGGCGCGAAGGCATGCCAGGAGTGCACAAACGGACTTTCGGGACTCCAGCGCCTACTTTCAAAATGTGTCGTCATGGGTACCTGACCAACCTGGCCGGCCCGAGGCCGCCAGCCCAAAGCAATGGGTGTCAATGACAGCCATAAACAGAGGAAGCCGCTAAAGCCACCAAACTTCGAAAACGGGCGCGAAGGCATGCCGGGAGTGCACAAACGGACTTTCGGGACTCTAGCGCCAACTTTCAAAATGTGTCGTCATGGGTACCTGACCAACCCTGGCCGGCACGAGGCCACCAGCCCAAATCAATGGGTATCAATGACAGCCATAAACAGACGAAGCCGCTAAAGCCACCAAACTTCGAAAACGGGTGCGAAGGCATGCCAGGAGTCCACAAACAGACTTTCGGGACTCTAGCGCCAACTTTCAAAATGTGTCGTCATGGGTAACTGACAAAACTGGCCGGCCCGAGGCCGCCAGCCCAAAGCAATGGGTGTCAATGACAGCCATGAACAGAGGAAGCCGCTAAAGCCACCAAACTTCGAAAACGGGCGCGACGGCATGCCAGGAGTGCACAAACGGACTTTCGGAACTCCAGCGCCAACTTTCAAAATGTGTCGTCATGGGTACCTGACCAACCCTGGCCGGCACGAGGCCACCAGCCCAAAGCAATGGGTGTCAATGACAGCCATAAACAGAGGAAGCCGCTAAAGCCAACAAACTTCGAAAACGGGCGCGAAGGCATGACAGGAGTGCACAAACGGACTTTCGGGACTCTAGCGCCAACTTTCAAAATGTGTCGTCATGGGTACCTGACCAACCTTGGCCGGCACGAGGCCACCAGCCCAAAGCAATGGGTATCAATGACAGCCATAACCAGAGGAAGCCGCTAAAGCCACCAAACTTCGCACACGGGCACGAAGGCATGCCAGGAGTGCACACATGGACTTTCGGGACTCCAGCGCCAACTTTCAAAATGTGTCGTCATGGGTACCTGGCCGGCCCGAGGCCGCCAGCCCAAAGCAATGGGTGTCAATGACAGCCATAAACAGAGGAAGCCGCTAAAGCCACCAAACTTCGGAAACGGGCGCGACGGCATGCCAGGAGTGCACAAACGGACTTTCGGGACTCCAGCGCCAACTTTCAAAATGTGTCGTCATGGGTACCTGACCAACCTGGCCGGCCCGAGGCCGCCAGCCCAAAGCAATGGGTGTCAATGACAGCCATAAACAGAGGAAGCCGCTAAAGCCACCAAACTTCGCACACGGGCGCGAAGGCATGCCAGGAGTGCACAAACGGACTTTCGGGACTCTAGCGCCAACTTTCAAAATGTGTCGTCATGGGTACCTGACCAACCCTGGCCGGCACAAGGCCACCAGCCCAAAGCAATGGGTATCAATGACAGCCATAACCAGAGGAAGCCGCTAAAGCCACCAAACTTCGCACACGGGCGCGAAGGCATGCCAGGAGTGCACACATGGACTTTCGGGACTCCAGCGCCAACTTTCAAAATGTGTCGTCATGGGTACCTGGCCGGCCCGAGGCCGCCAGCCCAAAGCAATGGGTGTCAATGACAGCCATAAACAGTGGAAGCCGATAAAGCCACCAAACTTCGAAAACAGGCGCGAAGGCATGCCAGGAGTGCACAAACGGACTTTCGGGACTCCAGCGCCTACTTTCAAAATGTGTCGTCATGGGTACCTGACCAACCTGGCCGGCCCGAGGCCGCCAGCCCAAAGCAATGGGTGTCAATGACAGCCATAAACAGAGGAAGCCGCTAAAGCCACCAAACTTCGAAAACGGGCGCGAAGGCATGCCGGGAGTGCACAAACGGACTTTCGGGACTCTAGCGCCAACTTTCAAAATGTGTCATCATGGGTACCTGATCAACCCTGGCCGGCACGAGGCCACCAGCCCAAAGGAATGGGTATCAATGACAGCCATGAACAGAGGAAGCCGCTAAAGCCACCAAACTTCTAAAACGGGCGCAAAGGCATGCCAGGAGTCCACAAACGGAATTTCGGGACTCTAGCGCCAACTTTCAAAATGTGTCGTCATGGGTACCTGACCAACCCTGGCCGGCACAAGGCCACCAGCCCAAAGCAATGGGTATCAATGACAGCCATAACCAGAGGAAGCCGCTAAAGCCACCAAACTTCGCACACGGGCACGAAGGCATGCCAGGAGTGCACACATGGACTTTCGGGACTCCAGCGCCAACTTTCAAAATGTGTCGTCATGGGTACCTGGCCGGCCCGAGGCCGCCAGCCCAAAGCAATGGGTGTCAATGACAGCCATAAACAGTGGAAGCCGATAAAGCCACCAAACTTCGAAAACGGGCGCGAAGGCATGCCAGGAGTGCACAAACGGACTTTCGGGACTCCAGCGCCTACTTTCAAAATGTGTCGTCATGGGTACCTGACCAACCTGGCCGGCCCGAGGCCGCCAGCCCAAAGCAATGGGTTTCAATGACAGCCATGAACAGAAGAAGCTGCTAAAGCCAACAAACTTCGAAAACGGGCGCGAAGGCATGACAGGAGTGCACAAACGGACTTTCGGGACTCTAGCGCCAACTTTCAAAATGTGTCGTCATGGGTACCTGACCAACCCTGGCCGGCACGAGGCCACCAGCCCAAATCAATGGGTATCAATGACAGCCATAAACAGACGAAGCCGCTAAAGCCACCAAACTTCGAAAACGGGTGCGAAGGCATGCCAGGAGTCCACAAACAGACTTTCGGGACTCTAGCGCCAACTTTCAAAATGTGTCGTCATGGGTAACTGACAAAACTGGCCGGCCCGAGGCCGCCAGCCCAAAGCAATGGGTGTCAATGACAGCCATGAACAGAGGAAGCCGCTAAAGCCACCAAACTTCGAAAACGGGCGCGACGGCATGCCAGGAGTGCACAAACGGACTTTCGGAACTCCAGCGCCAACTTTCAAAATGTGTCGTCATGGGTACCTGACCAACCCTGGCCGGCACGAGGCCACCAGCCCAAAGCAATGGGTGTCAATGACAGCCATAAACAGAGGAAGCCGCTAAAGCCAACAAACTTCGAAAACGGGCGCGAAGGCATGACAGGAGTGCACAAACGGACTTTCGGGACTCTAGCGCCAACTTTCAAAATGTGTCGTCATGGGTACCTGACCAACCTTGGCCGGCACGAGGCCACCAGCCCAAAGCAATGGGTATCAATGACAGCCATAAACAGAGGAAGCCGCTAAAGCCACCAAACTTCGAAAACGGGCGCGACGGCATGCCAGGAGTTCACACACGGACTTTCGGGACTCCAGCGCCTACTTTCAAAATGTGTCGTCATGGTTACCTGACCAACCCTGGCCTGCCCGAGGCCGCCAGCCCAAAGCAATGGGTGTCAATGACAGCCATGAACAGAGGAAGCCGCTAAAGCCACCAAACTTCGCACACGGGCGCGAAGGCATGCCAGGAGTGCACACATGGACTTTCGGGACTCCAGCGCCAACTTTCAAAATGTGTCGTCATGGGTACCTGACCAACCCTGGCCGGCACGAGGCTGCCAGCCCAAAGCAATGGGTGTCAATGACAGCCATAAACAGAGGAAGCCGCTAAAGCCACCAAACTTTGAAAACGGGCGCGAAGGCATGCCAGGAGTGCACAAACGGACTTTCGGGACTCTAGCGCCAACTTTCAAAATGTGTCGTCATGGGTACCTGATCAACCCTGGCCGGCACGAGGCCACCAGCCCAAAGGAATGGGTATCAATGACAGCCATGAACAGAGGAAGCCGCTAAAGCCACCAAACTTCTAAAACGGGCGCAAAGGCATGCCAGGAGTCCACAAACGGACTTTCGGGACTCTAGCGCCAACTTTCAAAATGTGTCGTCATGGGTACCTGACCAACCCTGGCCGGCACGAGGCCGCCAGCCCAAAGCAATGGGTGTCAATGACAGCCATAAACAGAGGAAGCCGCTAAAGCCACCAAACTTCTAAAACGGGCGCAAAGGCGTGCCAGGAGTCCACAAACGGACTTTCGGGACTCTAACGCCAACTTTCAAAATGTGTCGTCATTGGTACCTGACCAACCCTGGCCGGCACAAGGCCACCAGCCCAAAGCAATGGGTATGAATGACAGCCATAACCAGAGGAAGCCGCTAAAGCCACCAAACTTCGCACACGGGCGCGAAGGCATGCCAGGAGTGCACACATGTACTTTCGGGACTCCAGCGCCAACTTTCAAAATGTGTCGTCATGGGTACCTGGCCGGCCCGAGGCCGCCAGCCCAAAGCAATGGGTGTCAATGACAGCCATAAACAGTGGAAGCCGATAAAGCCACCAAACTTCGAAAACGGGCGCGAAGGCATGCCAGGAGTGCACAAACGGACTTTCGGGACTCCAGCGCCTACTTTCAAAATGTGTCGTCATGGGTACCTGACCAACCTGGCCGGCCCGAGGCCGCCAGCCCAAAGCAATGGGTGTCAATGACAGCCATAAACAGAGGAAGCCGCTAAAGCCACCAAACTTCGGAAACGGGCGCGTCGGCATGCCAGGAGTGCACAAACGGACTTTCGGGACTCCAGCGCCAACTTTCAAAATGTGTCGTCATGGGTACCTGGCCGGCCCGAGGCCGCCAGCCCAAAGCAATGGGTGTCAATGACAGCCATAAACAGTGGAAGCCGATAAAGCCACCAAACTTCGAAAACGGGCGCGAAGGCATGCCAGGAGTGCACAAACGGACTTTCGGGACTCCAGCGCCTACTTTCAAAATGTGTCGTCATGGGTACCTGACCAACCTGGCCGGCCCGAGGCCGCCAGCCCAAAGCAATGGGTGTCAATGACAGCCATGAACAGAGGAAGCCGCTAAAGCCACCAAACTTCGCACACGGGCGCGAAGGCATGCCAGGAGTGCACACATGGACTTTCGGGACTCCAGCGCCAACTTTCAAAATGTGTCGTCATGGGTACCTGACCAACCCTGGCCGGCACGAGGCTGCCAGCCCAAAGCAATGGGTGTCAATGACAGCCATAAACAGAGGAAGCCGCTAAAGCCACCAAACTTTGAAAACGGGCGCGAAGGCATGCCAGGAGTGCACAAACGGACTTTCGGGACTCTAGCGCCAACTTTCAAAATGTGTCGTCATGGGTACCTGATCAACCCTGGCCGGCACGAGGCCACCAGCCCAAAGGAATGGGTATCAATGACAGCCATGAACAGAGGAAGCCGCTAAAGCCACCAAACTTCTAAAACGGGCGCAAAGGCATGCCAGGAGTCCACAAACGGACTTTCGGGACTCTAGCGCCAACTTTCAAAATGTGTCGTCATGGGTACCTGACCAACCCTGGCCGGCACGAGGCCGCCAGCCCAAAGCAATGGGTGTCAATGACAGCCATAAACAGAGGAAGCCGCTAAAGCCACCAAACTTCTAAAACGGGCGCAAAGGCGTGCCAGGAGTCCACAAACGGACTTTCGGGACTCTAACGCCAACTTTCAAAATGTGTCATCATGGGTACCTGATCAACCCTGGCCGGCACGAGGCCGCCAGCCCAAAGCAATGGGTGTCAATGACAGCCATAAACAGAGGAAGCCGCTAAAGCCACCAAACTTTGAAAACGGGCGCGAAGGCATGCCAGGAGTGCACAAACGGACTTTCGGGACTCTAGCGCCAACTTTCAAAATGTGTCGTCATGGGTACCTGATCAACCCTGGCCGGCACGAGGCCACCAGCCCAAAGGAATGGGTATCAATGACAGCCATGAACAGAGGAAGCCGCTAAAGCCACCAAACTTCTAAAACGGGCGCAAAGGCATGCCAGGAGTCCACAAACGGACTTTCGGGACTCTAGCGCCAACTTTCAAAATGTGTCGTCATGGGTACCTGACCAACCCTGGCCGGCACGAGGCCGCCAGCCCAAAGCAATGGGTGTCAATGACAGCCATAAACAGAGGAAGCCGCTAAAGCCACCAAACTTCGGAAACGGGCGCGTCGGCATGCCAGGAGTGCACAAACGGACTTTCGGGACTTCAGCGCCAACTTTCAAAATGTGTCATCATGGGTACCTGACCAACCCTGGCCGGCACGAGGCCACCAGCCCAAAGCAATGGGTGTCAATGACAGCCATAAACAGAGGAAGCCGCTAAAGCCACCAAACTTCGAAAACGGGCGCGAAGGCATGCCGGGAGTGCACAAACGGACTTTCGGGACTCTAGCGCCAACTTTCAAAATGTGTCGTCATGGGTACCTGATCAACCCTGGCCGGCACGAGGCCACCAGCCCAAAGGAATGGGTATCAATGTCAGCCATGAACAGAGGAAGCTGCTAAAGCCACCAAACTTCTAAAATGGGCTCAAAGGCATGCCAGGAGTCCACAAACGGACTTTCGGGACTCTAGCGCCAACTTTCAAAATGTGTCGTCATGGGTACCTGACCAACCCTGGCCGGCACAAGGCCACCAGCCCAAAGCAATGGGTATCAATGACAGCCATAACCAGAGGAAGCCGCTAAAGCCACCAAACTTCGCACACGGGCGCGAAAGCATGCCAGGAGTGCACACATGTACTTTCGGGACTCCAGCGCCAACTTTCAAAATGTGTCGTCATGGGTACCTGGCCGGCCCGAAGCCGCCAGCCCAAAGCAATGGGTGTCAATGACAGCCATAAACAGTGGAAGCCGATAAAGCCACCAAACTTCGAAAACGGGCGCGAAGGCATGCCAGGAGTGCACAAACGGACTTTCGGGACTCCAGCGCCTACTTTCAAAATGTGTCGTCATGGGTACCTGACCAACCTGGCCGGCCCGAGGCCGCCAGCCCAAAGCAATGGGTGTCAATGACAGCCATAAACAGAGGAAGCCGCTAAAGCCACCAAACTTCGGAAACGGGCGCGTCGGCATGCCAGGAGTGCACAAACGGACTTTCGGGACTCCAGCGCCAACTTTCAAAATGTGTCGTCATGGGTACCTGGCCGGCCCGAGGCCGCCAGCCCAAAGCAATGGGTGTCAATGACAGCCATAAACAGTGGAAGCCGATAAAGCCACCAAACTTCGAAAACGGGCGCGAAGGCATGCCAGGAGTGCACAAACGGACTTTCGGGACTCCAGCGCCTACTTTCAAAATGTGTCGTCATGGGTACCTGACCAACCTGGCCGGCCCGAGGCCGCCAGCCCAAAGCAATGGGTGTCAATGACAGCCATGAACAGAGGAAGCCGCTAAAGCCACCAAACTTCGCACACGGGCGCGAAGGCATGCCAGGAGTGCACACATGGACTTTCGGGACTCCAGCGCCAACTTTCAAAATGTGTCGTCATGGGTACCTGACCAACCCTGGCCGGCACGAGGCTGCCAGCCCAAAGCAATGGGTGTCAATGACAGCCATAAACAGAGGAAGCCGCTAAAGCCACCAAACTTTGAAAACGGGCGCGAAGGCATGCCAGGAGTGCACAAACGGACTTTCGGGACTCTAGCGCCAACTTTCAAAATGTGTCGTCATGGGTACCTGATCAACCCTGGCCGGCACGAGGCCACCAGCCCAAAGGAATGGGTATCAATGACAGCCATGAACAGAGGAAGCCGCTAAAGCCACCAAACTTCTAAAACGGGCGCAAAGGCATGCCAGGAGTCCACAAACGGACTTTCGGGACTCTAGCGCCAACTTTCAAAATGTGTCGTCATGGGTACCTGACCAACCCTGGCCGGCACGAGGCCGCCAGCCCAAAGCAATGGGTGTCAATGACAGCCATAAACAGAGGAAGCCGCTAAAGCCACCAAACTTCTAAAACGGGCGCAAAGGCGTGCCAGGAGTCCACAAACGGACTTTCGGGACTCTAACGCCAACTTTCAAAATGTGTCGTCATTGGTACCTGACCAACCCTGGCCGGCACAAGGCCACCAGCCCAAAGCAATGGGTATGAATGACAGCCATAACCAGAGGAAGCCGCTAAAGCCACCAAACTTCGCACACGGGCGCGAAGGCATGCCAGGAGTGCACACATGTACTTTCGGGACTCCAGCGCCAACTTTCAAAATGTGTCGTCATGGGTACCTGGCCGGCCCGAGGCCGCCAGCCCAAAGCAATGGGTGTCAATGACAGCCATAAACAGTGGAAGCCGATAAAGCCACCAAACTTCGAAAACGGGCGCGAAGGCATGCCAGGAGTGCACAAACGGACTTTCGGGACTCCAGCGCCTACTTTCAAAATGTGTCGTCATGGGTACCTGACCAACCTGGCCGGCCCGAGGCCGCCAGCCCAAAGCAATGGGTGTCAATGACAGCCATAAACAGAGGAAGCCGCTAAAGCCACCAAACTTCGGAAACGGGCGCGTCGGCATGCCAGGAGTGCACAAACGGACTTTCGGGACTCCAGCGCCAACTTTCAAAATGTGTCGTCATGGGTACCTGGCCGGCCCGAGGCCGCCAGCCCAAAGCAATGGGTGTCAATGACAGCCATAAACAGTGGAAGCCGATAAAGCCACCAAACTTCGAAAACGGGCGCGAAGGCATGCCAGGAGTGCACAAACGGACTTTCGGGACTCCAGCGCCTACTTTCAAAATGTGTCGTCATGGGTACCTGACCAACCTGGCCGGCCCGAGGCCGCCAGCCCAAAGCAATGGGTGTCAATGACAGCCATAAACAGAGGAAGCCGCTAAAGCCACCAAACTTCGGAAACGGGCGCGTCGGCATGCCAGGAGTGCACAAACGGACTTTCGGGACTTCAGCGCCAACTTTCAAAATGTGTCATCATGGGTACCTGACCAACCCTGGCCGGCCCGAGGCCGCCAGCCCAAAGCAATGGGTGTCAATGACAGCCATAAACAGAGGAAGCCGCTAAAGCCACCAAACTTCGGAAACGGGCGCGTCGGCATGCCAGGAGTGCACAAACGGACTTTCGGGACTCTAGCGCCAACTTTCAAAATGTGTCGTCATGGGTACCTGATCAACCCTGGCCGGCACGAGGCCACCAGCCCAAAGGAATGGGTATCAATGTCAGCCATGAACAGAGGAAGCCGCTAAAGCCACCAAACTTCTAAAATGGGCGCAAAGGCATGCCAGGAGTCCACAAACGGACTTTCGGGACTCTAGCGCCAACTTTCAAAATGTGTCGTCATGGGTACCTGACCAACCCTGGCCGGCACAAGGCCACCAGCCCAAAGCAATGGGTATCAATGACAGCCATAACCAGAGGAAGCCGCTAAAGCCACCAAACTTCGCACACGGGCGCGAAAGCATGCCAGGAGTGCACACATGTACTTTCGGGACTCCAGCGCCAACTTTCAAAATGTGTCGTCATGGGTACCTGGCCGGCCCGAGGCCGCCAGCCCAAAGCAATGGGTGTCAATGACAGCCATAAACAGTGGAAGCCGATAAAGCCACCAAACTTCGAAAACGGGCGCGAAGGCATGCCAGGAGTGCACAAACGGACTTTCGGGACTCCAGCGCCTACTTTCAAAATGTGTCGTCATGGGTACCTGACCAACCCTGGCCGGCACAAGGCCACCAGCCCAAAGCAATGGGTATCAATGACAGCCATAACCAGAGGAAGCCGCTAAAGCCACCAAACTTCGCACACGGGCGCGAAAGCATGCCAGGAGTGCACACATGTACTTTCGGGACTCCAGCGCCAACTTTCAAAATGTGTCGTCATGGGTACCTGGCCGGCCCGAGGCCGCCAGCCCAAAGCAATGGGTGTCAATGACAGCCATAAACAGTGGAAGCCGATAAAGCCACCAAACTTCGAAAACGGGCGCGAAGGCATGCCAGGAGTGCACAAACGGACTTTCGGGACTCCAGCGCCTACTTTCAAAATGTGTCGTCATGGGTACCTGACCAACCTGGCCGGCCCGAGGCCGCCAGCCCAAAGCAATGGGTGTCAATGACAGCCATAAACAGAGGAAGCCGCTAAAGCCACCAAACTTCGGAAACGGGCGCGACGGCATGCCAGGAGCGCACAAACGGACTTTCGGGACTCCAGCGCCAACTTTCAAAATGTGTCGTCATGGGTACCTGACCAACCCTGGCCGGCACGAGGCCACCAGCCCAAAGCAATGGGTGTCAATGACAGCCATAAACAGAGGAAGCCGCTAAAGCCACCAAACTTCGAAAACGGGCACGAAGGCATGCCGGGAGTGCACAAACGGACTTTCGGGACTCCAGCGCCTACTTTCAAAATGTGTCGTCATGGGTACCTGACCAACCTGGCCGGCCCGAGGCCGCCAGCCCAAAGCAATGGGTTTCAATGACAGCCATGAACAGAAGAAGCTGCTAAAGCCAACAAACTTCGAAAACGGGCGCGAAGGCATGACAGGAGTGCACAAACGGACTTTCGGGACTCTAGCGCCAACTTTCAAAATGTGTCGTCATGGGTACCTGACCAACCCTGGCCGGCACGAGGCCACCAGCCCAAATCAATGGGTATCAATGACAGCCATAAAGAGACGAAGCCGTTAAAAGCCACCAAACTTCGAAAACGGGTGCGAAGGCATGCCAGGAGTCCACAAACAGACTTTCGGGACTCTAGCGCCAACTTTCAAAATGTGTCGTCATGGGTAACTGACAAAACTGGCCGGCCCGAGGCCGCCAGCCCAAAGCAATGGGTGTCAATGACAGCCATGAACAGAGGAAGCCGCTAAAGCCACCAAACTTCGAAAACGGGCGCGACGGCATGCCAGGAGTGCACAAACGGACTTTCGGAACTCCAGCGCCAACTTTCAAAATGTGTCGTCATGGGTACCTGACCATACTGGCCGGCCCGAGGCCGCCAGCCCAAAGCAATGGGTGTCAATGACAGCCATAAACGGAGGAAGCCGCTAAAGCCACCAAACTTCGAAAACGGGCGCGAAGGCATGCCGGGAGTGCACAAACGGACTTTCGGGACTCTAGCGCCAACTTTCAAAATGTGTCGTCATGGGTAACTGACAAAACTGGCCGGCCCGAGGCTGCCAGCCCAAAGCAATGGGTGTCAATGACAGCCATGAACAGAGAAAGCCGCTAAAGCCACCAAACTTCGCACACGGGCGCGAAGGCATGCCAGGAGTGCACACATGGACTTTCGGGACTCCAGCGCCAACTTTCAAAATGTGTCGTCATGGGTACCTGGCCGGCCCGAGGCCGCCAGCCCAAAGCAATGGGTGTCAATGACAGCCATAAACAGTGGAAGCCGATAAAGCCACCAAACTTCGAAAACGGGCGCGAAGGCATGCCAGGAGTGCACAAACGGACTTTCGGGATTCCAGCGCCTACTTTCAAAATGTGTCGTCATGGGTACCTGACCAACCTGGCCGGCCCGAGGCCGCCAGCCCAAAGCAATGGGTGTCAATGACAGCCATAAACAGAGGAAGCCGCTAAAGCCACCAAACTTCGGAAACGGGCGCGACGGCATGACAGGAGTGCACAAACGGACTTTCGGGCCTCCAGCGCCAACTTTCAAAATGTGTCGTCATGGTTACCTGACCAACCTTGCCGGCCCGAGGCCGCCAGCCCAAAGCAATGGGTTTCAATGACAGCCATGAACAGAAGAAGCTGCTAAAGCCACCAAACTTTGAAAACGGGCGCGAAGGCATGCCAGGAGTGCACAAACGGACTTTCGGGACTCTAGCGCCAACTTTCAAAATGTGTCGTCATGGGTACCTGATCAACCCTGGCCGGCACGAGGCCACCAGCCCAAAGGAATGGGTATCAATGACAGCTATGAACAGAGGAAGCCGCTAAAGCCACCAAACTTCTAAAACGGGCGCAAAGGCATGCCAGGAGTCCACAAACAGACTTTCGGGACTCTAGCGCCAACTTTCAAAATGTGTCGTCATGGGTAACTGACCATACTGGCCGGCCCGAGTCCGCCAGCCCAAAGCAATGGGTGTCAATGACAGCCATAAACGGAGGAAGCCGCTAAAGCCACCAAACTTCGAAAACGGGCGCGAAGGCATGCCGGGAGTGCACAAACGGACTTTCGGGACTCTAGCGCCAATTTTCAAAATGTGTCGTCATGGGTACCTGACCAACACTGGCCGGCACGAGGCCACCAGCCCAAAGCAATGGGTATCAATGACAGCCATAAACAGAGGAAGCCGCTAAAGCCACCAAACTTCGGAAACGGGCGCGACGGCATGCCAGGAGTGCACAAACGGACTTTCAGGACTCCAGCGCCAACTTTCAAAATGTGTCGTCATGGGTACCTGACCAACCCTGGCCGGCACAAGGCCACCAGCCCAAAGCAATGGGTGTCAATGACAGCCATAAACAGAGGAAGCCGCTAAAGCCAACAAACTTCGAAAACGGGCGCGAAGGCATGACAGGAGTGCACAAACGGACTTTCGGGACTCTAGCGCCAACTTTCAAAATGTGTCGTCATGGTTACCTGACCAACCTGGCCGGCCCGAGGCCGCCAGCCCAAAGCAATGGGTATCAATGACAGCCATAAACAGAGGAAGCCGCTAAAGCCACCAAACTTCGGAAACGGGCGCGACGGCATGCCAGGAGTGCACAAACGGACTTTCAGGACTCCAGCGCCAACTTTCAAAATGTGTCGTCATGGGTACCTGACCAACCCTGGCCGGCACGAGGCCACCAGCCCAAAGCAATGGGTATCAATGACAGCCATAAACAGACGAAGCCGCTAAAGCCACCAAACTTCGAAAACGGGCACGACGGCATGCCAGGAGTTCACACACGGACTTTCGGGACTCCAGCGCCTACTTTCAAAATGTGTCGTCATGGTTACCTGACCAACCCTGGCCTGCCCGAGGCCGCCAGCCCAAAGCAATGGGTGTCAATGACAGCCATGAACAGAGGAAGCCGCTAAAGCCACCAAACTTCGCACACGGGTGCGAAGGCATGCCAGGAGTGCACACACGGACTTTCGGGACTCCAGCGCCAACTTTCAAAATGTGTCGTCATGGTTACCTGACCAACCTGGCCGGCCCGAGGCCGCCAGCCCAAAGCAATGGGTGTCAATGACAGCCATAAACAGAGGAAGCCGCTAAAGCCACCAAACTTCGGAAACGGGCGCGACGGCATGCCAGGAGTGCACAAACGGACTTTCGGGACTCCAGCGCCAACTTTCAAAATGTGTCGTCATGGGTACCTGACCAACCCTGGCCGGCACGAGGCCACCAGCCCAAAGCAATGGGTGTCAATGACAGCCATAAACAGAGGAAGCCGCTAAAGCCACCAAACTTCGAAAACGGGCACGAAGGCATGCCGGGAGTGCACAAACGGACTTTCGGGACTCTAGCGCCAACTTTCAAAATGTGTCGTCATGGGTACCTGATCAAACCTGGCCGGCATGAGGCCACCAGCCCAAAGGAATGGGTATCAATGACAGCCATAAACAGACGAAGCCGCTAAAGCCACCAAACTTCGAAAACGGGTGCGAAGGCATGCCAGGAGTCCACAAACAGACTTTCGGGACTCTAGCGCCAACTTTCAAAATGTGTCGTCATGGGTAACTGACCATACTGGCCGGCCCGAGGCCGCCAGCCCAAAGCAATGGGTGTCAATGACAGCCATAAACGGAGGAAGCCGCTAAAGCCACCAAACTTCGAAAACGGGCGCGAAGGCATGCCGGGAGTGCACAAACGGACTTTCGGGACTCTAGCGCCAACTTTCAAAATGTGGCGTCATGGGTAACTGACAAAACTGGCCGGCCCGAGGCCGCCAGCCCAAAGCAATGGGTGTCAATGACAGCCATGAACAGAGGAAGCCGCTAAAGCCACCAAACTTCGCACACGGGCGCGAAGGCATGCCAGGAGTGCACACATGGACTTTCGGGACTCTAGCGCCAACTTTCAAAATGTGTCGTCATGGGTACCTGACCAACCCTGGCCGGCACGAGGCCACCAGCCCAAAGCAATGGGTATCAATGACAGCCATAAACAGACGAAGCCGCTAAAGCCACCAAACTTCGAAAACGGGTGCGAAGGCATGCCAGGAGTCCACAAACAGACTTTCGGGACTCTAGCGCCAACTTTCAAAATGTGTCGTCATGGGTAACTGACCATACTGGCCGGCCCGAGGCCGCCAGCCCAAAGCAATGGGTATCAATGACAGCCATGAACAGAAGAAGCTGCTAAAGCCAACAAACTTCGAAAACGGGCGCGAAGGCATGACAGGAGTGCACAAACGGACTTTCGGGACTCTAGCGCCAACTTTCAAAATGTGTCGTCATGGGTACCTGACCAACCCTGGCCGGCACGAGGCCACCAGCCCAAATCAATGGGTATCAATGACAGCCATAAAGAGACGAAGCCGTTAAAAGCCACCAAACTTCGAAAACGGGTGCGAAGGCATGCCAGGAGTCCACAAACAGACTTTCGGGACTCTAGCGCCAACTTTCAAAATGTGTCGTCATGGGTAACTGACAAAACTGGCCGGCCCGAGGCCGCCAGCCCAAAGCAATGGGTGTCAATGACAGCCATGAACAGAGGAAGCCGCTAAAGCCACCAAACTTCGAAAACGGGCGCGACGGCATGCCAGGAGTGCACAAACGGACTTTCGGAACTCCAGCGCCAACTTTCAAAATGTGTCGTCATGGGTACCTGGCCGGCCCGAGGCCCCCAGCCCAAAGCAATGGGTGTCAATGACAGCCATGAACAGAGGAAGCCGCTAAAGCCACCAAACTTCGAAAACGGGCGCGAAGGCATGCCAGGACTGCACAAACGGACTTTTGGGACTCTAGCGCCAACTTTCAAAATGTGTCGTCATGGTTACCTGACCAACCTGGCCGGCCCGAGGCTGCCAGCCCAAAGCAATGGGTATCAATGACAGCCATAAACAGACGAAGCCGCTAAAGCCACCAAACTTGGCACAATGTCATGAAGGCATGCCAGGAGTGCACAAACGGACTTTCGGGACTCTAGCGCCAACTTTCAAAATGTGTCGTCATGGGTACCTGGCCGTCCCGAGGCCCCCAGCCCAAAGCAATGGGTGTCAATGACAGCCATGAACAAAGGAAGCCGCTAAAGCCACCAAACTTCGAAAACGGGCGCGAAGGCATGCCAGGACTGCACAAACGGACTTTCGGGACTCTAGCGCCAACTTCCAAAATGTGTCGTCATGGGTACCTGACCAACCCTGGCCGGCACAAGGCCACCAGCCCAAAGCAATGGGTATCAATGACAGCCATAACCAGAGGAAGCCGATAAAGCCACCAAACTTCGCACACGGGCGCGAAGGCATGCCAGGAGTGCACACACGGACTTTCGGGACTCCAGCGCCAACTTTCAAAATGTGTCGTCATGGTTACCTGACCAACCTGGCCGGCCCGAGGCCACCAGCCCAAAGCAATGGGTGTCAATGACAGCCATAAACAGAGGAAGCCGCTAAAGCCACCAAACTTCGCACACGGGCGCGAAGGCATGCCAGGAGTGCACAAACGGACTTTCGGGACTCTAGCGCCAACTTTCAAAATGTGTCGTCTATGGGTACCTGATCAACCCTAGACGGCACGAGGCCACCAGCCCAAAGGAATGGGTATCAATGACAGCCATGAACAGAGGAAGCCGCTAAAGCCACCAAACTTCTAAAACGGTCGCAAAGGCATACCAGGAGTCCACAAACGGACTTTCGGGACTCTAGCGCCAACTTTCAAAATGTGTCGTCATGGGTACCTGACCAACCCTGGCCGGCACAAGGCCACCAGCCCAAAGCAATGGGTATCAATGACAGCCATAACCAGAGGAAGCCGATAAAGCCACCAAACTTCGCACACGGGCGCGAAGGCATGCCAGGAGTGCACACACGGACTTTCGGGACTCCAGCGCCAACTTTCAAAATGTGTCGTCATGGTTACCTGACCAACCCTGGCCGGCACAAGGCCACCAGCCCAAAGCAATGGGTATCAATGACAGCCATAACCAGAGGAAGCCGCTAAAGCCACCAAACTTGGCACAATGTCATGAAGGCATGCCAGGAGTCCACACACGGACTTTCGGGACTCCAGCGCCTACTTTCAAAATGTGTCGTCATGGGTACCTGGCCGGCCCGAGGCCCCCAGCCCAAAGCAATGGGTATCAATGACAGCCATAAACAGAGGAAGCCGCTAAAGCCACCAAACTTCGAAAACGGGCGCAACGGCATGCCAGGAGTCCACACACGGACTTTCGGGACACCAGCGCCAACTTTCAAAATGTGTCGTCATGGTTACCTGACCAACCTGGCCGGCCCGAGGCCGCCAGCCCAAAGCAATGGGTATCAATGACAGCCATAAACAGACGAAGCCGCTAAAGCCACCAAACTTGGCACAATGTCATGAAGGCATGCCAGGAGTGCACAAACGGACTTTCGGGACTCTAGCGCCAACTTTCAAAATGTGTCGTCATGGGTACCTGGCCGGCCCGAGGCCCCCAGCCCAAAGCAATGGGTATCAATGACAGCCATGAACAAAGGAAGCCGCTAAAGCCACCAAACTTCGAAAACGGGCGCGAAGGCATGCCAGGACTGCACAAACGGACTTTCGGGACTCTAGCGCCAACTTTCAAAATGTGTCGTCATGGGTACCTGGCCGGCCCGAGGCCCCCAGCCCAAAGCAATGGGTGTCAATGACAGCCATGAACAGAGGAAGCCGCTAAAGCCACCAAACTTCGCACACGGGCACGTAGGCATGACAGGAGTGCACACACGGACTTTCGGGACTCCAGCTCCAACTTTCAAAATGTGTCGTTATGGGTACCTGGCCGGCCCGAAGCCCCCAGCCCAAAGCAATGGGTATCAATGACAGCCATAAACAGACGAAGCCGCTAAAGCCACCAAACTTGGCACAATGTCATGAAGGCATGCCAGGAGTGCACAAACGGACTTTCGGGACTCTAGCGCCAACTTTCAAAATGTGTCGTCATGGGTACCTGGCCGGCCCGAGGCCCCCAGCCCAAAGCAATGGGTGTCAATGACAGCCATGAACAGAGGAAGCCGCTAAAGCCACCAAACTTCGAAAACGGGCGCGAAGGCATGCCAGGACTGCACAAACGGACTTTTGGGACTCTAGCGCCAACTTTCAAAATGTGTCGTCATGGTTACCTGACCAACCTGGCCGGCCCGAGGCCGCCAGCCCAAAGCAATGGGTATCAATGACAGCCATAAACAGACGAAGCCGCTAAAGCCACCAAACTTGGCACAATGTCATGAAGGCATGCCAGGAGTGCACAAACGGACTTTCGGGACTCTAGCGCCAACTTTCAAAATGTGTCGTCATGGGTACCTGGCCGTCCCGAGGCCCCCAGCCCAAAGCAATGGGTGTCAATGACAGCCATGAACAAAGGAAGCCGCTAAAGCCACCAAACTTCGAAAACGGGCGCGAAGGCATGCCAGGACTGCACAAACGGACTTTCGGGACTCTAGCGCCAACTTTCAAAATGTGTCGTCATGGGTACCTGACCAACCCTGGCCGGCCCGAGGCCACCAGCCCAAAGCAATGGGTATCAATGACAGCCATGAACAGAGGAAGCCGCTAAAGCCACCAAACTTCTAAAACGGTCGCAAAGGCATGCCAGGAGTCCACAAACGGACTTTCGGGACTCTAGCGCCAACTTTCAAAATGTGTCGTCATGGTTACCTGACCAACCTGGCCGGCCCGAGGCCGCCAGCCCAAAGCAATGGGTGTCAATGACAGCCATAAACAGAGGAAGCCGATAAAGCCACCAAACTTCGCACACGGGCGCGAAGGCATGCCAGGAGTGCACACACGGACTTTCGGGACTCCAGCGCCAACTTTCAAAATGTGTCGTCATGGTTACCTGACCAACCTGGCCGGCCCGAGGCCGCCAGCCCAAAGCAATGGGTGTCAATGACAGCCATAAACAGAGGAAGCCGCTAAAGCCACCAAACTTCGAAAACGGGCGCGAAGGCATGCCAGGAGTGCACAAACGGACTTTCGGGACTCTAGCGCCAACTTTCAAAATGTGTCGTCATGGGTACCTGACCAACCCTGGCCGGCCCGAGGCCACCAGCCCAAAGCAATGGGTATCAATGACAGCCATGAACAGAGGAAGCCGCTAAAGCCACCAAACTTCTAAAACGGTCGCAAAGGCATGCCAGGAGTCCACAAACGGACTTTCGGGACTCTAGCGCCAACTTTCAAAATGTGTCGTCATGGTTACCTGACCAACCTGGCCGGCCCGAGGCCGCCAGCCCAAAGCAATGGGTGTCAATGACAGCCATAAACAGAGGAAGCCGATAAAGCCACCAAACTTCGCACACGGGCGCGAAGGCATGCCAGGAGTGCACACACGGACTTTCGGGACTCCAGCGCCAACTTTCAAAATGTGTCGTCATGGTTACCTGACCAACCTGGCCGGCCCGAGGCCGCCAGCCCAAAGCAATGGGTGTCAATGACAGCCATAAACAGAGGAAGCCGCTAAAGCCACCAAACTTCGAAAACGGGCGCGAAGGCATGCCAGGAGTGCACAAACGGACTTTCGGGACTCTAGCGCCAACTTTCAAAATGTGTCGTCTATGGGTACCTGATCAACCCTAGACGGCACGAGGCCACCAGCCCAAAGGAATGGGTATCAATGACAGCCATGAACAGAGGAAGCCGCTAAAGCCACCAAACTTCTAAAACGGTCGCAAAGGCATGCCAGGAGTCCACAAACGGACTTTCGGGACTCTAGCGCCAACTTTCAAAATGTGTCGTCATGGGTACCTGACCAACCCTGGCCGGCACAAGGCCACCAGCCCAAAGCAATGGGTATCAATGACAGCCATAACCAGAGGAAGCCGATAAAGCCACCAAACTTCGCACACGGGCGCGAAGGCATGCCAGGAGTGCACACACGGACTTTCGGGACTCCAGCGCCAACTTTCAAAATGTGTCGTCATGGTTACCTGACCAACCTGGCCGGCCCGAGGCCGCCAGCCCAAAGCAATGGGTGTCAATGACAGCCATAACCAGAGGAAGCCGCTAAAGCCACCAAACTTGGCACAATGTCATGAAGGCATGCCAGGAGTCCACACACGGACTTTCGGGACTCCAGCGCCTACTTTCAAAATGTGTCGTCATGGGTACCTGGCCGGCCCGAGGCCCCCAGCCCAAAGCAATGGGTATCAATGACAGCCATAAACAGAGGAAGCCGCTAAAGCCACCAAACTTCGAAAACGGGCGCGAAGGCATGCCAGGACTGCACAAACGGACTTTCGGGACTCTAGCGCCAACTTTCAAAATGTGTCGTCATGGGTACCTGGCCGGCCCGAGGCCCCCAGCCCAAAGCAATGGGTGTCAATGACAGCCATGAACAGAGGAAGCCGCTAAAGCCACCAAACTTCGCACACGGGCACGTAGGCATGACAGGAGTGCACACACGGACTTTCGGGACTCCAGCGCCAACTTTCAAAATGTGTCGTTATGGGTACCTGGCCGGCCCGAAGCCCCCAGCCCAAAGCAATGGGTATCAATGACAGCCATAAACAGACGAAGCCGCTAAAGCCACCAAACTTGGCACAATGTCATGAAGGCATGCCAGGAGTGCACAAACGGACTTTCGGGACTCTAGCGCCAACTTTCAAAATGTGTCGTCATGGGTACCTGGCCGGCCCGAGGCCCCCAGCCCAAAGCAATGGGTGTCAATGACTGCCATGAACAGAGGAAGCCGCTAAAGCCACCAAACTTCGAAAACGGGCGCGAAGGCATGCCAGGACTGCACAAACGGACTTTTGGGACTCTAGCGCCAACTTTCAAAATGTGTCGTCATGGTTACCTGACCAACCTGGCCGGCCCGAGGCCGCCAGCCCAAAGCAATGGGTATCAATGACAGCCATAAACAGACGAAGCCGCTAAAGCCACCAAACTTGGCACAATGTCATGAAGGCATGCCAGGAGTGCACAAACGGACTTTCGGGACTCTAGCGCCAACTTTCAAAATGTGTCGTCATGGGTACCTGGCCGTCCCGAGGCCCCCAGCCCAAAGCAATGGGTGTCAATGACAGCCATGAACAAAGGAAGCCGCTAAAGCCACCAAACTTCGAAAACGGGCGCGAAGGCATGCCAGGACTGCACAAACGGACTTTCGGGACTCTAGCGCCAACTTTCAAAATGTGTCGTCATGGGTACCTGGCCGGCCCGAGGCCCCCAGCCCAAAGCAATGGGTGTCAATGACAGCCATGAACAAAGGAAGCCGCTAAAGCCACCAAACTTCGAAAACGGGCGCGAAGGCATGCCAGGACTGCACAAACGGACTTTCGGGACTCTAGCGCCAACTTTCAAAATGTGGCGTCATGGGTAACTGACAAAACTGGCCGGCCCGAGGCCGCCAGCCCAAAGCAATGGGTGTCAATGACAGCCATGAACAGAGGAAGCCGCTAAAGCCACCAAACTTCGCACACGGGCGCGAAGGCATGCCAGGAGTGCACACATGGACTTTCGGGACTCTAGCGCCAACTTTCAAAATGTGTCGTCATGGGTACCTGACCAACCCTGGCCGGCACGAGGCCACCAGCCCAAAGCAATGGGTATCAATGACAGCCATAAACAGACGAAGCCGCTAAAGCCACCAAACTTCGAAAACGGGTGCGAAGGCATGCCAGGAGTCCACAAACAGACTTTCGGGACTCTAGCGCCAACTTTCAAAATGTGTCGTCATGGGTAACTGACCATACTGGCCGGCCCGAGGCCGCCAGCCCAAAGCAATGGGTATCAATGACAGCCATGAACAGAAGAAGCTGCTAAAGCCAACAAACTTCGAAAACGGGCGCGAAGGCATGACAGGAGTGCACAAACGGACTTTCGGGACTCTAGCGCCAACTTTCAAAATGTGTCGTCATGGGTACCTGACCAACCCTGGCCGGCACGAGGCCACCAGCCCAAATCAATGGGTATCAATGACAGCCATAAAGAGACGAAGCCGTTAAAAGCCACCAAACTTCGAAAACGGGTGCGAAGGCATGCCAGGAGTCCACAAACAGACTTTCGGGACTCTAGCGCCAACTTTCAAAATGTGTCGTCATGGGTAACTGACAAAACTGGCCGGCCCGAGGCCGCCAGCCCAAAGCAATGGGTGTCAATGACAGCCATGAACAGAGGAAGCCGCTAAAGCCACCAAACTTCGAAAACGGGCGCGACGGCATGCCAGGAGTGCACAAACGGACTTTCGGAACTCCAGCGCCAACTTTCAAAATGTGTCGTCATGGGTACCTGACCATACTGGCCGGCCCGAGGCCGCCAGCCCAAAGCAATGGGTGTCAATGACAGCCATAAACGGAGGAAGCCGCTAAAGCCACCAAACTTCGAAAACGGGCGCGAAGGCATGCCGGGAGTGCACAAACGGACTTTCGGGACTCTAGCGCCAACTTTCAAAATGTGTCGTCATGGGTAACTGACAAAACTGGCCGGCCCGAGGCCGCCAGCCCAAAGCAATGGGTGTCAATGACAGCCATGAACAGAGGAAGCCGCTAAAGCCACCAAACTTCGCACACGGGCGTGAAGGCATGCCAGGAGTGCACACATGGACTTTCGGGACTCCAGCGCCAACTTTCAAAATGTGTCGTCATGGGTACCTGGCCGGCCCGAGGCCGCCAGCCCAAAGCAATGGGTGTCAATGACAGCCATAAACAGTGGAAGCCGCTAAAGCCACCAAACTTCGGAAACGGGCGCGACGGCATGACAGGAGTGCACAAACGGACTTTCGGGACTCCAGCGCCAACTTTCAAAATGTGTCGTCATGGTTACCTGACCAACCTTGCCGGCCCGAGGCCGCCAGCCCAAAGCAATGGGTTTCAATGACAGCCATGAACAGAAGAAGCTGCTAAAGCCACCAAACTTTGAAAACGGGCGCGAAGGCATGCCAGGAGTGCACAAACGGACTTTCGGGACTCTAGCGCCAACTTTCAAAATGTGTCGTCATGGGTACCTGATCAACCCTGGCCGGCACGAGGCCACCAGCCCAAAGGAATGGGTATCAATGACAGCTATGAACAGAGGAAGCCGCTAAAGCCACCAAACTTCTAAAACGGGCGCAAAGGCATGCCAGGAGTCCACAAACAGACTTTCGGGACTCTAGCGCCAACTTTCAAAATGTGTCGTCATGGGTAACTGACCATACTGGCCGGCCCGAGTCCGCCAGCCCAAAGCAATGGGTGTCAATGACAGCCATAAACGGAGGAAGCCGCTAAAGCCACCAAACTTCGGAAACGGGCGCGACGGCATGCCAGGAGTGCACAAACGGACTTTCAGGACTCCAGCGCCAACTTTTAAAATGTGTCGTCATGGGTACCTGACCAACCCTGGCCGGCACAAGGCCACCAGCCCAAAGCAATGGGTATCAATGACAGCCATAAACAGACGAAGCCGCTAAAGCCACCAAACTTCGAAAACGGGCACGACGGCATGCCAGGAGTTCACACACGGACTTTCGGGACTCCAGCGTCTACTTTCAAAATGTGTCGTCATGGTTACCTGACCAACCCTGGCCTGCCCGAGGCCGCCAGCCCAAAGCAATGGGTGTCAATGACAGCCATGAACAGAGGAAGCCGCTAAAGCCACCAAACTTCGCACACGGGCACGAAGGCATGCCAGGAGTGCACACACGGACTTTCGGGACTCCAGCGCCAACTTTCAAAATGTGTCGTCATGGTTACCTGACCAACCTGGCCGGCCCGAGGCCGCCAGCCCAAAGCAATGGGTGTCAATGACAGCCATAAACAGAGGAAGCCGCTAAAGCCACCAAACTTCGGAAACGGGCGCGACGGCATGCCAGGAGTGCACAAACGGACTTTCGGGACTCCAGCGCCAACTTTCAAAATGTGTCGTCATGGGTACCTGACCAACCCTGGCCGGCACGAGGCCACCAGCCCAAAGCAATGGGTGTCAATGACAGCCATAAACAGAGGAAGCCGCTAAAGCCACCAAACTTCGAAAACGGGCACGAAGGCATGCCGGGAGTGCACAAACGGACTTTCGGGACTCTAGCGCCAACTTTCAAAATGTGTCGTCATGGGTACCTGATCAAACCTGGCCGGCATGAGGCCACCAGCCCAAAGGAATGGGTATCAATGACAGCCATAAACAGACGAAGCCGCTAAAGCCACCAAACTTCGAAAACGGGTGCGAAGGCATGCCAGGAGTCCACAAACAGACTTTCGGGACTCTAGCGCCAACTTTCAAAATGTGTCGTCATGGGTAACTGACCATACTGGCCGGCCCGAGGCCGCCAGCCCAAAGCAATGGGTGTCAATGACAGCCATAAACGGAGGAAGCCGCTAAAGCCACCAAACTTCGAAAACGGGCGCGAAGGCATGCCGGGAGTGCACAAACAGACTTTCGGGACTCTAGCGCCAACTTTCAAAATGTGTCGTCATGGGTAACTGACAAAACTGGCCGGCCCGAGGCCGCCAGCCCAAAGCAATGGGTGTCAATGACAGCCATGAACAGAGGAAGCCGCTAAAGCCACCAAACTTCGCACACGGGCGCGAAGGCATGCCAGGAGTGCACACATGGACTTTCGGGACTCTAGCGCCAACTTTCAAAATGTGTCGTCATGGGTACCTGACCAACCCTGGCCGGCACGAGGCCACCAGCCCAAAGCAATGGGTATCAATGACAGCCATAAACAGACGAAGCCGCTAAAGCCACCAAACTTCGAAAACGGGTGCGAAGGCATGCCAGGAGTCCACAAACAGACTTTCGGGACTCTAGCGCCAACTTTCAAAATGTGTCGTCATGGGTAACTGACCATACTGGCCGGCCCGAGGCCGCCAGCCCAAAGCAATGGGTGTCAATGACAGCCATAAACGGAGGAAGCCGCTAAAGCCACCAAACTTCGAAAACGGGCGCGAAGGCATGCCGGGAGTGCACAAACGGACTTTCGGGACTCTAGCGCCAACTTTCAAAATGTGTCGTCATGGGTAACTGACAAAACTGGCCGGCCCGAGGCCGCCAGCCCAAAGCAATGGGTGTCAATGACAGCCATGAACAGAGGAAGCCGCTAAAGCCACCAAACTTCGCACACGGGCGCGAAGGCATGCCAGGAGTGCACACATGGACTTTCGGGACTCCAGCGCCAACTTTCAAAATGTGTCGTCATGGGTACCTGGCCGGCCCGAGGCCGCCAGCCCAAAGCAATGGGTGTCAATGACAGCCATAAACAGTGGAAGCCGATAAAGCCACCAAACTTCGAAAACGGGCGCGAAGGCATGCCAGGAGTGCACAAACGGACTTTCGGGATTCCAGCGCCTACTTTCAAAATGTGTCGTCATGGGTACCTGACCAACCTGGCCGGCCCGAGGCCGCCAGCCCAAAGCAATGGGTGTCAATGACAGCCATAAACAGAGGAAGCCGCTAAAGCCACCAAACTTCGGAAACGGGCGCGACAGCATGCCAGGAGTGCACAAACGGACTTTCGGGACTCCAGCGCCAACTTTCAAAATGTGTCGTCATGGTTACCTGATCAACCCTGGCCGGCACGAGGCCACCAGCCCAAAGGAATGGGTATCAATGACAGCTATGAACAGAGGAAGCTGCTAAAGCCACCAAACTTTGAAAACGGGCGCGAAGGCATGCCAGGAGTGCACAAACGGACTTTCGGGACTCTAGCGCCAACTTTCAAAATGTGTCGTCATGGGTACCTGATCAACCCTGGCCGGCACGAGGCCACCAGCCCAAAGGAATGGGTATCAATGACAGCTATGAACAGAGGAAGCCGCTAAAGCCACCAAACTTCTAAAACGGGTGCAAAGGCATGCCAGGAGTCCACAAACAGACTTTCGGGACTCTAGCGCCAACTTTCAAAATGTGTCGTCATGGGTAACTGACCATACTGGCCGGCCCGAGTCCGCCAGCCCAAAGCAATGGGTGTCAATGACAGCCATAAACGGAGGAAGCCGCTAAAGCCACCAAACTTCGCACACGGGCGCGAAGGCATGCCAGGAGTGCACACATGGACTTTCGGGACTCCAGCGCCAACTTTCAAAATGTGTCGTCATGGGTACCTGACCAACCTGGCCGGCCCGAGGCCGCCAGCCCAAAGCAATGGGTGTCAATGACAGCCATAAACAGAGGAAGCCGCTAAAGCCACCAAACTTCGGAAACGGGCGCGACAGCATGCCAGGAGTGCACAAACGGACTTTCGGGACTCCAGCGCCAACTTTCAAAATGTGTCGTCATGGTTACCTGATCAACCCTGGCCGGCACGAGGCCACCAGCCCAAAGGAATGGGTATCAATGACAGCTATGAACAGAGGAAGCTGCTAAAGCCACCAAACTTTGAAAACGGGCGCGAAGGCATGCCAGGAGTGCACAAACGGACTTTCGGGACTCTAGCGCCAACTTTCAAAATGTGTCGTCATGGGTACCTGATCAACCCTGGCCGGCACGAGGCCACCAGCCCAAAGGAATGGGTATCAATGACAGCTATGAACAGAGGAAGCCGCTAAAGCCACCAAACTTCTAAAACGGGCGCAAAGGCATGCCAGGAGTCCACAAACAGACTTTCGGGACTCTAGCGCCAACTTTCAAAATGTGTCGTCATGGGTAACTGACCATACTGGCCGGCCCGAGTCCGCCAGCCCAAAGCAATGGGTGTCAATGACAGCCATAAACGGAGGAAGCCGCTAAAGCCACCAAACTTCGCACACGGGCGCGAAGGCATGCCAGGAGTGCACACATGGACTTTCGGGACTCCAGCGCCAACTTTCAAAATGTGTCGTCATGGGTACCTGACCAACCTGGCCGGCCCGAGGCCGCCAGCCCAAAGCAATGGGTGTCAATGACAGCCATAAACAGAGGAAGCCGCTAAAGCCACCAAACTTCGGAAACGGGCGCGACAGCATGCCAGGAGTGCACAAACGGACTTTCGGGACTCCAGCGCCAACTTTCAAAATGTGTCGTCATGGTTACCTGATCAACCCTGGCCGGCACGAGGCCACCAGCCCAAAGGAATGGGTATCAATGACAGCTATGAACAGAGGAAGCCGCTAAAGCCACCAAACTTCTAAAACGGGCGCAAAGGCATGCCAGGAGTCCACAAACAGACTTTCGGGACTCTAGCGCCAACTTTCAAAATGTGTCGTCATGGGTAACTGACCATACTGGCCGGCCCGAGTCCGCCAGCCCAAAGCAATGGGTGTCAATGACAGCCATAAACGGAGGAAGCCGCTAAAGCCACCAAACTTCGCACACGGGCGCGAAGGCATGCCAGGAGTGCACACATGGACTTTCGGGACTCCAGCGCCAACTTTCAAAATGTGTCGTCATGGGTACCTGGCCGGCCCGAGGCCGCCAGCCCAAAGCAATGGGTGTCAATGACAGCCATAAACAGTGGAAGCCGCTAAAGCCACCAAACTTCGAAAACGGGCGCGAAGGCATGCCGGGAGTGCACAAACGGACTTTCGGGACTCTAGCGCCAACTTTCAAAATGTGTCGTCATGGGTACCTGACCAACCCTGGCCGGCACGAGGCCACCAGCCCAAAGCAATGGGTATCAATGACAGCCATAAACAGAGGAAGCCGCTAAAGCCACCAAACTTCGGAAACGGGCGCGACGGCATGCCAGGAGTGCACAAACGGACTTTCGGGACTCCAGCGCCAACTTTCAAAATGTGTCGTCATGGTTACCTGACCAACCTGGCCGGCCCGAGGCCGCCAGCCCAAAGCAATGGGTGTCAATGACAGCCATAAACAGAGGAAGCCGCTAAAGCCACCAAACTTCGGAAACGGGCGCGACGGCATGCCAGGAGTGCACAAACGGACTTTCGGGACTCCAGCGCCAACTTTCAAAATGTGTCGTCATGGGTACCTGACCAACCCTGGCCGGCACGAGGCCACCAGCCCAAAGCAATGGGTGTCAATGACAGCCATAAACAGAGGAAGCCGCTAAAGCCACCAAACTTCGAAAACGGGCACGAAGGCATGCCGGGAGTGCACAAACGGACTTTCGGGACTCTAGCGCCAACTTTCAAAATGTGTCGTCATGGGTACCTGATCAAACCTGGCCGGCATGAGGCCACCAGCCCAAAGGAATGGGTATCAATGACAGCCATAAACAGACGAAGCCGCTAAAGCCACCAAACTTCGAAAACGGGTGCGAAGGCATGCCAGGAGTCCACAAACAGACTTTCGGGACTCTAGCGCCAACTTTCAAAATGTGTCGTCATGGGTAACTGACCATACTGGCCGGCCCGAGGCCGCCAGCCCAAAGCAATGGGTGTCAATGACAGCCATAAACGGAGGAAGCCGCTAAAGCCACCAAACTTCGAAAACGGGCGCGAAGGCATGCCGGGAGTGCACAAACAGACTTTCGGGACTCTAGCGCCAACTTTCAAAATGTGTCGTCATGGGTAACTGACAAAACTGGCCGGCCCGAGGCCGCCAGCCCAAAGCAATGGGTGTCAATGACAGCCATGAACAGAGGAAGCCGCTAAAGCCACCAAACTTCGCACACGGGCGCGAAGGCATGCCAGGAGTGCACACATGGACTTTCGGGACTCTAGCGCCAACTTTCAAAATGTGTCGTCATGGGTACCTGACCAACCCTGGCCGGCACGAGGCCACCAGCCCAAAGCAATGGGTATCAATGACAGCCATAAACAGACGAAGCCGCTAAAGCCACCAAACTTCGAAAACGGGTGCGAAGGCATGCCAGGAGTCCACAAACAGACTTTCGGGACTCTAGCGCCAACTTTCAAAATGTGTCGTCATGGGTAACTGACCATACTGGCCGGCCCGAGGCCGCCAGCCCAAAGCAATGGGTGTCAATGACAGCCATAAACGGAGGAAGCCGCTAAAGCCACCAAACTTCGAAAACGGGCGCGAAGGCATGCCGGGAGTGCACAAACGGACTTTCGGGACTCTAGCGCCAACTTTCAAAATGTGTCGTCATGGGTAACTGACAAAACTGGCCGGCCCGAGGCCGCCAGCCCAAAGCAATGGGTGTCAATGACAGCCATGAACAGAGGAAGCCGCTAAAGCCACCAAACTTCGCACACGGGCGCGAAGGCATGCCAGGAGTGCACACATGGACTTTCGGGACTCCAGCGCCAACTTTCAAAATGTGTCGTCATGGGTACCTGGCCGGCCCGAGGCCGCCAGCCCAAAGCAATGGGTGTCAATGACAGCCATAAACAGTGGAAGCCGATAAAGCCACCAAACTTCGAAAACGGGCGCGAAGGCATGCCAGGAGTGCACAAACGGACTTTCGGGATTCCAGCGCCTACTTTCAAAATGTGTCGTCATGGGTACCTGACCAACCTGGCCGGCCCGAGGCCGCCAGCCCAAAGCAATGGGTGTCAATGACAGCCATAAACAGAGGAAGCCGCTAAAGCCACCAAACTTCGGAAACGGGCGCGACAGCATGCCAGGAGTGCACAAACGGACTTTCGGGACTCCAGCGCCAACTTTCAAAATGTGTCGTCATGGTTACCTGATCAACCCTGGCCGGCACGAGGCCACCAGCCCAAAGGAATGGGTATCAATGACAGCTATGAACAGAGGAAGCTGCTAAAGCCACCAAACTTTGAAAACGGGCGCGAAGGCATGCCAGGAGTGCACAAACGGACTTTCGGGACTCTAGCGCCAACTTTCAAAATGTGTCGTCATGGGTACCTGATCAACCCTGGCCGGCACGAGGCCACCAGCCCAAAGGAATGGGTATCAATGACAGCTATGAACAGAGGAAGCCGCTAAAGCCACCAAACTTCTAAAACGGGCGCAAAGGCATGCCAGGAGTCCACAAACAGACTTTCGGGACTCTAGCGCCAACTTTCAAAATGTGTCGTCATGGGTAAGTGACCATACTGGCCGGCCCGAGTCCGCCAGCCCAAAGCAATGGGTGTCAATGACAGCCATAAACGGAGGAAGCCGCTAAAGCCACCAAACTTCGCACACGGGCGCGAAGGCATGCCAGGAGTGCACACATGGACTTTCGGGACTCCAGCGCCAACTTTCAAAATGTGTCGTCATGGGTACCTGACCAACCTGGCCGGCCCGAGGCCGCCAGCCCAAAGCAATGGGTGTCAATGACAGCCATAAACAGAGGAAGCCGCTAAAGCCACCAAACTTCGGAAACGGGCGCGACAGCATGCCAGGAGTGCACAAACGGACTTTCGGGACTCCAGCGCCAACTTTCAAAATGTGTCGTCATGGTTACCTGATCAACCCTGGCCGGCACGAGGCCACCAGCCCAAAGGAATGGGTATCAATGACAGCTATGAACAGAGGAAGCTGCTAAAGCCACCAAACTTTGAAAACGGGCGCGAAGGCATGCCAGGAGTGCACAAACGGACTTTCGGGACTCTAGCGCCAACTTTCAAAATGTGTCGTCATGGGTACCTGATCAACCCTGGCCGGCACGAGGCCACCAGCCCAAAGGAATGGGTATCAATGACAGCTATGAACAGAGGAAGCCGCTAAAGCCACCAAACTTCTAAAACGGGCGCAAAGGCATGCCAGGAGTCCACAAACAGACTTTCGGGACTCTAGCGCCAACTTTCAAAATGTGTCGTCATGGGTAACTGACCATACTGGCCGGCCCGAGTCCGCCAGCCCAAAGCAATGGGTGTCAATGACAGCCATAAACGGAGGAAGCCGCTAAAGCCACCAAACTTCGCACACGGGCGCGAAGGCATGCCAGGAGTGCACACATGGACTTTCGGGACTCCAGCGCCAACTTTCAAAATGTGTCGTCATGGGTACCTGACCAACCTGGCCGGCCCGAGGCCGCCAGCCCAAAGCAATGGGTGTCAATGACAGCCATAAACAGAGGAAGCCGCTAAAGCCACCAAACTTCGGAAACGGGCGCGACAGCATGCCAGGAGTGCACAAACGGACTTTCGGGACTCCAGCGCCAACTTTCAAAATGTGTCGTCATGGTTACCTGATCAACCCTGGCCGGCACGAGGCCACCAGCCCAAAGGAATGGGTATCAATGACAGCTATGAACAGAGGAAGCTGCTAAAGCCACCAAACTTTGAAAACGGGCGCGAAGGCATGCCAGGAGTGCACAAACGGACTTTCGGGACTCTAGCGCCAACTTTCAAAATGTGTCGTCATGGGTACCTGATCAACCCTGGCCGGCACGAGGCCACCAGCCCAAAGGAATGGGTATCAATGACAGCTATGAACAGAGGAAGCCGCTAAAGCCACCAAACTTCTAAAACGGGCGCAAAGGCATGCCAGGAGTCCACAAACAGACTTTCGGGACTCTAGCGCCAACTTTCAAAATGTGTCGTCATGGGTAACTGACCATACTGGCCGGCCCGAGTCCGCCAGCCCAAAGCAATGGGTGTCAATGACAGCCATAAACGGAGGAAGCCGCTAAAGCCACCAAACTTCGCACACGGGCGCGAAGGCATGCCAGGAGTGCACACATGGACTTTCGGGACTCCAGCGCCAACTTTCAAAATGTGTCGTCATGGGTACCTGGCCGGCCCGAGGCCGCCAGCCCAAAGCAATGGGTGTCAATGACAGCCATAAACAGTGGAAGCCGCTAAAGCCACCAAACTTCGAAAACGGGCGCGAAGGCATGCCGGGAGTGCACAAACGGACTTTCGGGACTCTAGCGCCAACTTTCAAAATGTGTCGTCATGGGTACCTGACCAACCCTGGCCGGCACGAGGCCACCAGCCCAAAGCAATGGGTATCAATGACAGCTATGAACAGAGGAAGCTGCTAAAGCCACCAAACTTTGAAAACGGGCGCGAAGGCATGCCAGGAGTGCACAAACGGACTTTCGGGACTCTAGCGCCAACTTTCAAAATGTGTCGTCATGGGTACCTGATCAACCCTGGCCGGCACGAGGCCACCAGCCCAAAGGAATGGGTATCAATGACAGCTATGAACAGAGGAAGCCGCTAAAGCCACCAAACTTCTAAAACGGGCGCAAAGGCATGCCAGGAGTCCACAAACAGACTTTCGGGACTCTAGCGCCAACTTTCAAAATGTGTCGTCATGGGTAACTGACCATACTGGCCGGCCCGAGTCCGCCAGCCCAAAGCAATGGGTGTCAATGACAGCCATAAACGGAGGAAGCCGCTAAAGCCACCAAACTTCGCACACGGGCGCGAAGGCATGCCAGGAGTGCACACATGGACTTTCGGGACTCCAGCGCCAACTTTCAAAATGTGTCGTCATGGGTACCTGGCCGGCCCGAGGCCGCCAGCCCAAAGCAATGGGTGTCAATGACAGCCATAAACAGTGGAAGCCGCTAAAGCCACCAAACTTCGAAAACGGGCGAGACGGCATGCCGGGAGTGCACAAACGGACTTTCGGGACTCTAGCGCCAACTTTCAAAATGTGTCGTCATGGGTACCTGACCAACCCTGGCCGGCACGAGGCCACCAGCCCAAAGCAATGGGTATCAATGACAGCCATAAACAGAGGAAGCCGCTAAAGCCACCAAACTTCAGAAACGGGCACGAAGGCATGCCGGGAGTGCACAAACGGACTTTCGGGACTCCAGCGCCTACTTTCAAAATGTGTCGTCATGGGTACCTGACCAACCTGGCCGGCCCGAGGCCGCCAGCCCAAAGCAATGGGTTTCAATGACAGCCATGAACAGAAGAAGCTGCTAAAGCCAACAAACTTCGAAAACGGGCGCGAAGGCATGACAGGAGTGCACAAACGGACTTTCGGGACTCTAGCGCCAACTTTCAAAATGTGTCGTCATGGGTACCTGACCAACCCTGGCCGGCACGAGGCCACCAGCCCAAATCAATGGGTATCAATGACAGCCATAAAGAGACGAAGCCGTTAAAAGCCACCAAACTTCGAAAACGGGTGCGAAGGCATGCCAGGAGTCCACAAACAGACTTTCGGGACTCTAGCGCCAACTTTCAAAATGTGTCGTCATGGGTAACTGACAAAACTGGCCGGCCCGAGGCCGCCAGCCCAAAGCAATGGGTGTCAATGACAGCCATGAACAGAGGAAGCCGCTAAAGCCACCAAACTTCGAAAACGGGCGCGACGGCATGCCAGGAGTGCACAAACGGACTTTCGGAACTCCAGCGCCAACTTTCAAAATGTGTCGTCATGGGTACCTGACCATACTGGCCGGCCCGAGGCCGCCAGCCCAAAGCAATGGGTGTCAATGACAGCCATAAACGGAGGAAGCCGCTAAAGCCACCAAACTTCGAAAACGGGCGCGAAGGCATGCCGGGAGTGCACAAACGGACTTTCGGGACTCTAGCGCCAACTTTCAAAATGTGTCGTCATGGGTAACTGACAAAACTGGCCGGCCCGAGGCTGCCAGCCCAAAGCAATGGGTGTCAATGACAGCCATGAACAGAGAAAGCCGCTAAAGCCACCAAACTTCGCACACGGGCGCGAAGGCATGCCAGGAGTGCACACATGGACTTTCGGGACTCCAGCGCCAACTTTCAAAATGTGTCGTCATGGGTACCTGGCCGGCCCGAGGCCGCCAGCCCAAAGCAATGGGTGTCAATGACAGCCATAAACAGTGGAAGCCGATAAAGCCACCAAACTTCGAAAACGGGCGCGAAGGCATGCCAGGAGTGCACAAACGGACTTTCGGGATTCCAGCGCCTACTTTCAAAATGTGTCGTCATGGGTACCTGACCAACCTGGCCGGCCCGAGGCCGCCAGCCCAAAGCAATGGGTGTCAATGACAGCCATAAACAGAGGAAGCCGCTAAAGCCACCAAACTTCGGAAACGGGCGCGACGGCATGACAGGAGTGCACAAACGGACTTTCGGGCCTCCAGCGCCAACTTTCAAAATGTGTCGTCATGGTTACCTGACCAACCTTGCCGGCCCGAGGCCGCCAGCCCAAAGCAATGGGTTTCAATGACAGCCATGAACAGAAGAAGCTGCTAAAGCCACCAAACTTTGAAAACGGGCGCGAAGGCATGCCAGGAGTGCACAAACGGACTTTCGGGACTCTAGCGCCAACTTTCAAAATGTGTCGTCATGGGTACCTGATCAACCCTGGCCGGCACGAGGCCACCAGCCCAAAGGAATGGGTATCAATGACAGCTATGAACAGAGGAAGCCGCTAAAGCCACCAAACTTCTAAAACGGGCGCAAAGGCATGCCAGGAGTCCACAAACAGACTTTCGGGACTCTAGCGCCAACTTTCAAAATGTGTCGTCATGGGTAACTGACCATACTGGCCGGCCCGAGTCCGCCAGCCCAAAGCAATGGGTGTCAATGACAGCCATAAACGGAGGAAGCCGCTAAAGCCACCAAACTTCGAAAACGGGCGCGAAGGCATGCCGGGAGTGCACAAACGGACTTTCGGGACTCTAGCGCCAATTTTCAAAATGTGTCGTCATGGGTACCTGACCAACACTGGCCGGCACGAGGCCACCAGCCCAAAGCAATGGGTATCAATGACAGCCATAAACAGAGGAAGCCGCTAAAGCCACCAAACTTCGGAAACGGGCGCGACGGCATGCCAGGAGTGCACAAACGGACTTTCAGGACTCCAGCGCCAACTTTCAAAATGTGTCGTCATGGGTACCTGACCAACCCTGGCCTGCCCGAGGCCGCCAGCCCAAAGCAATGGGTGTCAATGACAGCCATGAACAGAGGAAGCCGCTAAAGCCACCAAACTTCGCACACGGGTGCGAAGGCATGCCAGGAGTGCACACACGGACTTTCGGGACTCCAGCGCCAACTTTCAAAATGTGTCGTCATGGTTACCTGACCAACCTGGCCGGCCCGAGGCCGCCAGCCCAAAGCAATGGGTGTCAATGACAGCCATAAACAGAGGAAGCCGCTAAAGCCACCAAACTTCGGAAACGGGCGCGACGGCATGCCAGGAGTGCACAAACGGACTTTCGGGACTCCAGCGCCAACTTTCAAAATGTGTCGTCATGGGTACCTGACCAACCCTGGCCGGCACGAGGCCACCAGCCCAAAGCAATGGGTGTCAATGACAGCCATAAACAGAGGAAGCCGCTAAAGCCACCAAACTTCGAAAACGGGCACGAAGGCATGCCGGGAGTGCACAAACGGACTTTCGGGACTCTAGCGCCAACTTTCAAAATGTGTCGTCATGGGTACCTGATCAAACCTGGCCGGCATGAGGCCACCAGCCCAAAGGAATGGGTATCAATGACAGCCATAAACAGACGAAGCCGCTAAAGCCACCAAACTTCGAAAACGGGTGCGAAGGCATGCCAGGAGTCCACAAACAGACTTTCGGGACTCTAGCGCCAACTTTCAAAATGTGTCGTCATGGGTAACTGACCATACTGGCCGGCCCGAGGCCGCCAGCCCAAAGCAATGGGTGTCAATGACAGCCATAAACGGAGGAAGCCGCTAAAGCCACCAAACTTCGAAAACGGGCGCGAAGGCATGCCGGGAGTGCACAAACGGACTTTCGGGACTCTAGCGCCAACTTTCAAAATGTGGCGTCATGGGTAACTGACAAAACTGGCCGGCCCGAGGCCGCCAGCCCAAAGCAATGGGTGTCAATGACAGCCATGAACAGAGGAAGCCGCTAAAGCCACCAAACTTCGCACACGGGCGCGAAGGCATGCCAGGAGTGCACAAACGGACTTTCGGGACTCTAGCGCCAACTTTCAAAATGTGTCGTCATGGGTACCTGATCAACCCTGGCCGGCACGAGGCCACCAGCCCAAAGGAATGGGTATCAATGACAGCTATGAACAGAGGAAGCCGCTAAAGCCACCAAACTTCTAAAACGGGCGCAAAGGCATGCCAGGAGTCCACAAACAGACTTTCGGGACTCTAGCGCCAACTTTCAAAATGTGTCGTCATGGGTAACTGACCATACTGGCCGGCCCGAGTCCGCCAGCCCAAAGCAATGGGTGTCAATGACAGCCATAAACGGAGGAAGCCGCTAAAGCCACCAAACTTCGAAAACGGGCGCGAAGGCATGCCGGGAGTGCACAAACGGACTTTCGGGACTCTAGCGCCAATTTTCAAAATGTGTCGTCATGGGTACCTGACCAACACTGGCCGGCACGAGGCCACCAGCCCAAAGCAATGGGTATCAATGACAGCCATAAACAGAGGAAGCCGCTAAAGCCACCAAACTTCGGAAACGGGCGCGACGGCATGCCAGGAGTGCACAAACGGACTTTCAGGACTCCAGCGCCAACTTTCAAAATGTGTCGTCATGGGTACCTGACCAACCCTGGCCTGCCCGAGGCCGCCAGCCCAAAGCAATGGGTGTCAATGACAGCCATGAACAGAGGAAGCCGCTAAAGCCACCAAACTTCGCACACGGGTGCGAAGGCATGCCAGGAGTGCACACACGGACTTTCGGGACTCCAGCGCCAACTTTCAAAATGTGTCGTCATGGTTACCTGACCAACCTGGCCGGCCCGAGGCCGCCAGCCCAAAGCAATGGGTGTCAATGACAGCCATAAACAGAGGAAGCCGCTAAAGCCACCAAACTTCGGAAACGGGCGCGACGGCATGCCAGGAGTGCACAAACGGACTTTCGGGACTCCAGCGCCAACTTTCAAAATGTGTCGTCATGGGTACCTGACCAACCCTGGCCGGCACGAGGCCACCAGCCCAAAGCAATGGGTGTCAATGACAGCCATAAACAGAGGAAGCCGCTAAAGCCACCAAACTTCGAAAACGGGCACGAAGGCATGCCGGGAGTGCACAAACGGACTTTCGGGACTCTAGCGCCAACTTTCAAAATGTGTCGTCATGGGTACCTGATCAAACCTGGCCGGCATGAGGCCACCAGCCCAAAGGAATGGGTATCAATGACAGCCATAAACAGACGAAGCCGCTAAAGCCACCAAACTTCGAAAACGGGTGCGAAGGCATGCCAGGAGTCCACAAACAGACTTTCGGGACTCTAGCGCCAACTTTCAAAATGTGTCGTCATGGGTAACTGACCATACTGGCCGGCCCGAGGCCGCCAGCCCAAAGCAATGGGTGTCAATGACAGCCATAAACGGAGGAAGCCGCTAAAGCCACCAAACTTCGAAAACGGGCGCGAAGGCATGCCGGGAGTGCACAAACGGACTTTCGGGACTCTAGCGCCAACTTTCAAAATGTGGCGTCATGGGTAACTGACAAAACTGGCCGGCCCGAGGCCGCCAGCCCAAAGCAATGGGTGTCAATGACAGCCATGAACAGAGGAAGCCGCTAAAGCCACCAAACTTCGCACACGGGCGCGAAGGCATGCCAGGAGTGCACACATGGACTTTCGGGACTCTAGCGCCAACTTTCAAAATGTGTCGTCATGGGTACCTGACCAACCCTGGCCGGCACGAGGCCACCAGCCCAAAGCAATGGGTATCAATGACAGCCATAAACAGACGAAGCCGCTAAAGCCACCAAACTTCGAAAACGGGTGCGAAGGCATGCCAGGAGTCCACAAACAGACTTTCGGGACTCTAGCGCCAACTTTCAAAATGTGTCGTCATGGGTAACTGACCATACTGGCCGGCCCGAGGCCGCCAGCCCAAAGCAATGGGTATCAATGACAGCCATGAACAGAAGAAGCTGCTAAAGCCAACAAACTTCGAAAACGGGCGCGAAGGCATGACAGGAGTGCACAAACGGACTTTCGGGACTCTAGCGCCAACTTTCAAAATGTGTCGTCATGGGTACCTGACCAACCCTGGCCGGCACGAGGCCACCAGCCCAAATCAATGGGTATCAATGACAGCCATAAAGAGACGAAGCCGTTAAAAGCCACCAAACTTCGAAAACGGGTGCGAAGGCATGCCAGGAGTCCACAAACAGACTTTCGGGACTCTAGCGCCAACTTTCAAAATGTGTCGTCATGGGTAACTGACAAAACTGGCCGGCCCGAGGCCGCCAGCCCAAAGCAATGGGTGTCAATGACAGCCATGAACAGAGGAAGCCGCTAAAGCCACCAAACTTCGAAAACGGGCGCGACGGCATGCCAGGAGTGCACAAACGGACTTTCGGAACTCCAGCGCCAACTTTCAAAATGTGTCGTCATGGGTACCTGGCCGGCCCGAGGCCCCCAGCCCAAAGCAATGGGTGTCAATGACAGCCATGAACAGAGGAAGCCGCTAAAGCCACCAAACTTCGAAAACGGGCGCGAAGGCATGCCAGGACTGCACAAACGGACTTTTGGGACTCTAGCGCCAACTTTCAAAATGTGTCGTCATGGTTACCTGACCAACCTGGCCGGCCCGAGGCTGCCAGCCCAAAGCAATGGGTATCAATGACAGCCATAAACAGACGAAGCCGCTAAAGCCACCAAACTTGGCACAATGTCATGAAGGCATGCCAGGAGTGCACAAACGGACTTTCGGGACTCTAGCGCCAACTTTCAAAATGTGTCGTCATGGGTACCTGACCAACCCTGGCCGGCACAAGGCCACCAGCCCAAAGCAATGGGTATCAATGACAGCCATAACCAGAGGAAGCCGATAAAGCCACCAAACTTCGCACACGGGCGCGAAGGCATGCCAGGAGTGCACACACGGACTTTCGGGACTCCAGCGCCAACTTTCAAAATGTGTCGTCATGGTTACCTGACCAACCTGGCCGGCCCGAGGCCACCAGCCCAAAGCAATGGGTGTCAATGACAGCCATAAACAGAGGAAGCCGCTAAAGCCACCAAACTTCGCACACGGGCGCGAAGGCATGCCAGGAGTGCACAAACGGACTTTCGGGACTCTAGCGCCAACTTTCAAAATGTGTCGTCTATGGGTACCTGATCAACCCTAGACGGCACGAGGCCACCAGCCCAAAGGAATGGGTATCAATGACAGCCATGAACAGAGGAAGCCGCTAAAGCCACCAAACTTCTAAAACGGTCGCAAAGGCATACCAGGAGTCCACAAACGGACTTTCGGGACTCTAGCGCCAACTTTCAAAATGTGTCGTCATGGGTACCTGACCAACCCTGGCCGGCACAAGGCCACCAGCCCAAAGCAATGGGTATCAATGACAGCCATAACCAGAGGAAGCCGATAAAGCCACCAAACTTCGCACACGGGCGCGAAGGCATGCCAGGAGTGCACACACGGACTTTCGGGACTCCAGCGCCAACTTTCAAAATGTGTCGTCATGGTTACCTGACCAACCCTGGCCGGCACAAGGCCACCAGCCCAAAGCAATGGGTATCAATGACAGCCATAACCAGAGGAAGCCGCTAAAGCCACCAAACTTGGCACAATGTCATGAAGGCATGCCAGGAGTCCACACACGGACTTTCGGGACTCCAGCGCCTACTTTCAAAATGTGTCGTCATGGGTACCTGGCCGGCCCGAGGCCCCCAGCCCAAAGCAATGGGTATCAATGACAGCCATAAACAGAGGAAGCCGCTAAAGCCACCAAACTTCGAAAACGGGCGCAACGGCATGCCAGGAGTCCACACACGGACTTTCGGGACACCAGCGCCAACTTTCAAAATGTGTCGTCATGGTTACCTGACCAACCTGGCCGGCCCGAGGCCGCCAGCCCAAAGCAATGGGTATCAATGACAGCCATAAACAGACGAAGCCGCTAAAGCCACCAAACTTGGCACAATGTCATGAAGGCATGCCAGGAGTGCACAAACGGACTTTCGGGACTCTAGCGCCAACTTTCAAAATGTGTCGTCATGGGTACCTGGCCGGCCCGAGGCCCCCAGCCCAAAGCAATGGGTATCAATGACAGCCATGAACAAAGGAAGCCGCTAAAGCCACCAAACTTCGAAAACGGGCGCGAAGGCATGCCAGGACTGCACAAACGGACTTTCGGGACTCTAGCGCCAACTTTCAAAATGTGTCGTCATGGGTACCTGGCCGGCCCGAGGCCCCCAGCCCAAAGCAATGGGTGTCAATGACAGCCATGAACAGAGGAAGCCGCTAAAGCCACCAAACTTCGCACACGGGCACGTAGGCATGACAGGAGTGCACACACGGACTTTCGGGACTCCAGCTCCAACTTTCAAAATGTGTCGTTATGGGTACCTGGCCGGCCCGAAGCCCCCAGCCCAAAGCAATGGGTATCAATGACAGCCATAAACAGACGAAGCCGCTAAAGCCACCAAACTTGGCACAATGTCATGAAGGCATGCCAGGAGTGCACAAACGGACTTTCGGGACTCTAGCGCCAACTTTCAAAATGTGTCGTCATGGGTACCTGGCCGGCCCGAGGCCCCCAGCCCAAAGCAATGGGTGTCAATGACAGCCATGAACAGAGGAAGCCGCTAAAGCCACCAAACTTCGAAAACGGGCGCGAAGGCATGCCAGGACTGCACAAACGGACTTTTGGGACTCTAGCGCCAACTTTCAAAATGTGTCGTCATGGTTACCTGACCAACCTGGCCGGCCCGAGGCCGCCAGCCCAAAGCAATGGGTATCAATGACAGCCATAAACAGACGAAGCCGCTAAAGCCACCAAACTTGGCACAATGTCATGAAGGCATGCCAGGAGTGCACAAACGGACTTTCGGGACTCTAGCGCCAACTTTCAAAATGTGTCGTCATGGGTACCTGGCCGTCCCGAGGCCCCCAGCCCAAAGCAATGGGTGTCAATGACAGCCATGAACAAAGGAAGCCGCTAAAGCCACCAAACTTCGAAAACGGGCGCGAAGGCATGCCAGGACTGCACAAACGGACTTTCGGGACTCTAGCGCCAACTTTCAAAATGTGTCGTCATGGGTACCTGACCAACCCTGGCCGGCCCGAGGCCACCAGCCCAAAGCAATGGGTATCAATGACAGCCATGAACAGAGGAAGCCGCTAAAGCCACCAAACTTCTAAAACGGTCGCAAAGGCATGCCAGGAGTCCACAAACGGACTTTCGGGACTCTAGCGCCAACTTTCAAAATGTGTCGTCATGGTTACCTGACCAACCTGGCCGGCCCGAGGCCGCCAGCCCAAAGCAATGGGTGTCAATGACAGCCATAAACAGAGGAAGCCGATAAAGCCACCAAACTTCGCACACGGGCGCGAAGGCATGCCAGGAGTGCACACACGGACTTTCGGGACTCCAGCGCCAACTTTCAAAATGTGTCGTCATGGTTACCTGACCAACCTGGCCGGCCCGAGGCCGCCAGCCCAAAGCAATGGGTGTCAATGACAGCCATAAACAGTGGAAGCCGATAAAGCCACCAAACTTCGAAAACGGGCGCGAAGGCATGCCAGGAGTGCATAAACGGACTTTCGGGACTCCAGCGCCTACTTTCAAAATGTGTCGTCATGGGTACCTGACCAACCTGGCCGGCCCGAGGCCGCCAGCCCAAAGGAATGGGTATCAATGACAGCTATGAACAGAGGAAGCCGCTAAAGCCACCAAACTTCTAAAACGGGCGCAAAGGCATGCCAGTAGTCCACAAACGGACTTTCGGGACTCTAGCGCCAACTTTCAAAATGTGTCGTCATGGGTAACTGACCAAACTGGCCGGCCCGAGGCCGCCAGCCCAAAGCAATGGGTGTCAATGACAGCCATAAACGGAGGAAGCCGCTAAAGCCACCAAACTTCTAAAACGGGCGCAAAGGCATGCCAGGAGTCCACAAACGGACTTTCGGGACTGTAGCGCCAACTTTCAAAATGTGTCGTCATGGGTAACTGACCATACTGGCCGGCCCGAGGCCGCCAGCCCAAAGCAATGGGTGTCAATGACAGCCATAAACAGTGGAAGCCGCTAAAGCCACCAAACTTCTAAAACGGGCGCAAAGGCATGCCAGGAGTCCACAAACGGACTTTCGGGACTCTAGCGCCAACTTTCAAAATGTGTCGTCATGGGTACCTGACCAACCCTGGCCGGCACAAGGCCACCAGCCCAAAGCAATGGGTATCAATGACAGCCATAACCAGAGGAAGCCGCTAAAGCCACCAAACTTCGCACACGGGCGCGAAGGCATGCCAGGAGTGCACACATGGACTTTCGGGACTCCAGCGCCAACTTTCAAAATGTGTCGTCATGGGTACCTGGCCGGCCCGAGGCCGCCAGCCCAAAGCAATGGGTGTCAATGACAGCCATAAACAGTGGAAGCCGATAAAGCCACCAAACTTCGAAAACGGGCGCGAAGGCATGCCAGGAGTGCATAAACGGACTTTCGGGACTCCAGCGCCTACTTTCAAAATGTGTCGTCATGGGTACCTGACCAACCTGGCCGGCCCGAGGCCGCCAGCCCAAAGGAATGGGTATCAATGACAGCTATGAACAGAGGAAGCCGCTAAAGCCACCAAACTTCTAAAACGGGCGCAAAGGCATGCCAGTAGTCCACAAACGGACTTTCGGGACTCTAGCGCCAACTTTCAAAATGTGTCGTCATGGGTAACTGACCAAACTGGCCGGCCCGAGGCCGCCAGCCCAAAGCAATGGGTGTCAATGACAGCCATAAACGGAGGAAGCCGCTAAAGCCACCAAACTTCGAAAACGGGCGCGAAGGCATGCCGGGAGTGCACAAACGGACTTTCGGGACTCTAGCGCCAACTTTCAAAATGTGTCGTCATGGGTACCTGACCAACCCTGGCCGGCACGAGGCCACCAGCCCAAAGCAATGGGTATCAATGACAGCCATAAACGGAGGAAGCCGCTAAAGCCACCAAACTTCGAAAACGGGCGCGAAGGCATGCCGGGAGTGCACAAACGGACTTTCGGGACTCTAGCGCCAACTTTCAAAATGTGTCGTCATGGGTACCTGACCAACCCTGGCCGGCACGAGGCCACCAGCCCAAAGCAATGGGTATCAATGACAGCCATAAACGGAGGAAGCCGCTAAAGCCACCAAACTTCGAAAACGGGCGCGAAGGCATGCCGGGAGTGCACAAACGGACTTTCGGGACTCTAGCGCCAACTTTCAAAATGTGTCGTCATGGGTACCTGACCAACCCTGGCCGGCACGAGGCCACCAGCCCAAAGCAATGGGTATCAATGACAGCCATAAACAGACGAAGCCGCTAAAGCCACCAAACTTCGAAAACGGGTGCGAAGGCATGCCAGGAGTCCACAAACAGACTTTCGGGACTCTAGCGCCAACTTTCAAAATGTGTCGTCATGGGTACCTGATCAACCCTGGCCGGCACGAGGCCACCAGCCCAAAGCAATGGGTATCAATGACAGCCATAAACGGAGGAAGCCGCTAAAGCCACCAAACTTCGAAAACGGGCGCGAAGGCATGCCGGGAGTGCACAAACGGACTTTCGGGACTCTAGCGCCAACTTTCAAAATGTGTCGTCATGGGTACCTGACCAACCCTGGCCGGCACGAGGCCACCAGCCCAAAGCAATGGGTATCAATGACAGCCATAAACAGACGAAGCCGCTAAAGCCACCAAACTTCGAAAACGGGTGCGAAGGCATGCCAGGAGTCCACAAACAGACTTTCGGGACTCTAGCGCCAACTTTCAAAATGTGTCGTCATGGGTACCTGATCAACCCTGGCCGGCACGAGGCCACCAGCCCAAAGGAATGGGTATCAATGACAGCTATGAACAGAGGAAGCCGCTAAAGCCACCAAACTTCTAAAACGGGCGCAAAGGCATGCCAGGAGTCCACAAACGGACTTTCGGGACTCTAGCGCCAACTTTCAAAATGTGTCGTCATGGGTAACTGACCATACTGGCCGGCCCGAGTCCGCCAGCCCAAAGCAATGGGTGTCAATGACAGCCATGAACGGAGGAAGCCGCTAAAGCCACCAAACTTCGAAAACGGGCGCGAAGGCATGCCGGGAGTGCACAAACGGACTTTCGGGACTCTAGCGCCAACTTTCAAAATGTGTCGTCATGGGTACCTGACCAACACTGGCCGGCACGAGGCCACCAGCCCAAAGCAATGGGTATCAATGACAGCCATAAACAGAGGAAGCCGCTAAAGCCACCAAACTTCGGAAACGGGCGCGACGGCATGCCAGGAGTGCACAAACGGACTTTCAGGACTCCAGCGCCAACTTTCAAAATGTGTCGTCATGGGTACCTGACCAACCCTGGCCGGCACAAGGCCACCAGCCCAAAGCAATGGGTGTCAATGACAGCCATAAACAGAGGAAGCCGCTAAAGCCAACAAACTTCGAAAACGGGCGCGAAGGCATGAAAGGAGTGCACAAACGGACTTTCGGGACTCTAGCGCCAACTTTCAAAATGTGTCGTCATGGTTACCTGACCAACCTGGCCGGCCCGAGGCCGCCAGCCCAAAGCAATGGGTTTCAATGACAGCCATGAACAGAAGAAGCTGCTAAAGCCACCAAACTTTGAAAACGGGCGCGAAGGCATGCCAGGAGTGCACAAACGGACTTTCGGGACTCTAGCGCCAACTTTCAAAATGTGTCGTCATGGGTACCTGATCAACCCTGGCCGGCACGAGGCCACCAGCCCAAAGGAATGGGTATCAATGACAGCTATGAACAGAGGAAGCCGCTAAAGCCACCAAACTTCTAAAACGGGCGCAAAGGCATGCCAGGAGTCCACAAACGGACTTTCGGGACTCTAGCGCCAACTTTCAAAATGTGTCGTCATGGGTAACTGACCAAACTGGCCGGCCCGAGGCCGCCAGCCCAAAGCAATGGGTGTCAATGACAGCCATAAACAGTGGAAGCCGATAAAGCCACCAAACTTCGAAAACGGGCACGAAGGCATGCCAGGAGTGCACAAACGGACTTTCGGGATTCCAGCGCCTACTTTCAAAATGTGTCGTCATGGGTACCTGACCAACCTGGCCGGCCCGAGGCCGCCAGCCCAAAGCAATGGCTGTCAATGACAGCCATAAACAGAGGAAGCCGCTAAAGCCACCAAACTTCGGAAACGGGCGCGACGGCATGCCAGGAGTGCACAAACGGACTTTCGGGACTCCAGCGCCAACTTTCAAAATGTGTCGTCATGGTTACCTGACCAACCTGGCCGGCCCGAGGCCGCCAGCCCAAAGCAATGGGTTTCAATGACAGCCATGAACAGAAGAAGCTGCTAAAGCCACCAAACTTTGAAAACGGGCGCGAAGGCATGCCAGGAGTGCACAAACGGACTTTCGGGACTCTAGCGCCAACTTTCAAAATGTGTCGTCATGGGTACCTGATCAACCCTGGCCGGCACGAGGCCACCAGCCCAAAGGAATGGGTATCAATGACAGCTATGAACAGAGGAAGCCGCTAAAGCCACCAAACTTCTAAAACGGGCGCAAAGGCATGCCAGGAGTCCACAAACGGACTTTCGGGACTCTAGCGCCAACTTTCAAAATGTGTCGTCATGGGTAACTGACCATACTGGCCGGCCCGAGGCCGCCAGCCCAAAGCAATGGGTGTCAATGACAGCCATAAACGGAGGAAGCCGCTAAAGCCACCAAACTTCGAAAACGGGCGCGAAGGCATGCCGGGAGTGCACAAACGGACTTTCGGGACTCTAGCGCCAACTTTCAAAATGTGTCGTCATGGGTACCTGACCAACCCTGGCCGGCACGAGGCCACCAGCCCAAAGCAATGGGTATCAATGACAGCCATAAACGGAGGAAGCCGCTAAAGCCACCAAACTTCGAAAACGGGCGCGAAGGCATGCCGGGAGTGCACAAACGGACTTTCGGGACTCTAGCGCCAACTTTCAAAATGTGTCGTCATGGGTACCTGACCAACCCTGGCCGGCACGAGGCCACCAGCCCAAAGCAATGGGTATCAATGACAGCCATAAACAGACGAAGCCGCTAAAGCCACCAAACTTCGAAAACGGGTGCGAAGGCATGCCAGGAGTCCACAAACAGACTTTCGGGACTCTAGCGCCAACTTTCAAAATGTGTCGTCATGGGTAACTGACCATACTGGCCGGCCCGAGTCCGCCAGCCCAAAGCAATGGGTGTCAATGACAGCCATGAACGGAGGAAGCCGCTAAAGCCACCAAACTTCGAAAACGGGCGCGAAGGCATGCCGGGAGTGCACAAACGGACTTTCGGGACTCTAGCGCCAACTTTCAAAATGTGTCGTCATGGGTACCTGACCAACACTGGCCGGCACGAGGCCACCAGCCCAAAGCAATGGGTATCAATGACAGCCATAAACAGAGGAAGCCGCTAAAGCCACCAAACTTCGGAAACGGGCGCGACGGCATGCCAGGAGTGCACAAACGGACTTTCAGGACTCCAGCGCCAACTTTCAAAATGTGTCGTCATGGGTACCTGACCAACCCTGGCCGGCACAAGGCCACCAGCCCAAAGCAATGGGTGTCAATGACAGCCATAAACAGTGGAAGCCGATAAAGCCACCAAACTTCGAAAACGGGCGCGAAGGCATGCCAGGAGTGCATAAACGGACTTTCGGGACTCCAGCGCCTACTTTCAAAATGTGTCGTCATGGGTACCTGACCAACCTGGCCGGCCCGAGGCCGCCAGCCCAAAGGAATGGGTATCAATGACAGCTATGAACAGAGGAAGCCGCTAAAGCCACCAAACTTCTAAAACGGGCGCAAAGGCATGCCAGTAGTCCACAAACGGACTTTCGGGACTCTAGCGCCAACTTTCAAAATGTGTCGTCATGGGTAACTGACCAAACTGGCCGGCCCGAGGCCGCCAGCCCAAAGCAATGGGTGTCAATGACAGCCATAAACGGAGGAAGCCGCTAAAGCCACCAAACTTCGAAAACGGGCGCGAAGGCATGCCGGGAGTGCACAAACGGACTTTCGGGACTCTAGCGCCAACTTTCAAAATGTGTCGTCATGGGTACCTGACCAACCCTGGCCGGCACGAGGCCACCAGCCCAAAGCAATGGGTATCAATGACAGCCATAAACGGAGGAAGCCGCTAAAGCCACCAAACTTCGAAAACGGGCGCGAAGGCATGCCGGGAGTGCACAAACGGACTTTCGGGACTCTAGCGCCAACTTTCAAAATGTGTCGTCATGGGTACCTGACCAACCCTGGCCGGCACGAGGCCACCAGCCCAAAGCAATGGGTATCAATGACAGCCATAAACGGAGGAAGCCGCTAAAGCCACCAAACTTCGAAAACGGGCGCGAAGGCATGCCGGGAGTGCACAAACGGACTTTCGGGACTCTAGCGCCAACTTTCAAAATGTGTCGTCATGGGTACCTGACCAACCCTGGCCGGCACGAGGCCACCAGCCCAAAGCAATGGGTATCAATGACAGCCATAAACAGACGAAGCCGCTAAAGCCACCAAACTTCGAAAACGGGTGCGAAGGCATGCCAGGAGTCCACAAACAGACTTTCGGGACTCTAGCGCCAACTTTCAAAATGTGTCGTCATGGGTACCTGATCAACCCTGGCCGGCACGAGGCCACCAGCCCAAAGCAATGGGTATCAATGACAGCCATAAACGGAGGAAGCCGCTAAAGCCACCAAACTTCGAAAACGGGCGCGAAGGCATGCCGGGAGTGCACAAACGGACTTTCGGGACTCTAGCGCCAACTTTCAAAATGTGTCGTCATGGGTACCTGACCAACCCTGGCCGGCACGAGGCCACCAGCCCAAAGCAATGGGTATCAATGACAGCCATAAACAGACGAAGCCGCTAAAGCCACCAAACTTCGAAAACGGGTGCGAAGGCATGCCAGGAGTCCACAAACAGACTTTCGGGACTCTAGCGCCAACTTTCAAAATGTGTCGTCATGGGTACCTGATCAACCCTGGCCGGCACGAGGCCACCAGCCCAAAGGAATGGGTATCAATGACAGCTATGAACAGAGGAAGCCGCTAAAGCCACCAAACTTCTAAAACGGGCGCAAAGGCATGCCAGGAGTCCACAAACGGACTTTCGGGACTCTAGCGCCAACTTTCAAAATGTGTCGTCATGGGTAACTGACCATACTGGCCGGCCCGAGTCCGCCAGCCCAAAGCAATGGGTGTCAATGACAGCCATGAACGGAGGAAGCCGCTAAAGCCACCAAACTTCGAAAACGGGCGCGAAGGCATGCCGGGAGTGCACAAACGGACTTTCGGGACTCTAGCGCCAACTTTCAAAATGTGTCGTCATGGGTACCTGACCAACACTGGCCGGCACGAGGCCACCAGCCCAAAGCAATGGGTATCAATGACAGCCATAAACAGAGGAAGCCGCTAAAGCCACCAAACTTCGGAAACGGGCGCGACGGCATGCCAGGAGTGCACAAACGGACTTTCAGGACTCCAGCGCCAACTTTCAAAATGTGTCGTCATGGGTACCTGACCAACCCTGGCCGGCACAAGGCCACCAGCCCAAAGCAATGGGTGTCAATGACAGCCATAAACAGAGGAAGCCGCTAAAGCCAACAAACTTCGAAAACGGGCGCGAAGGCATGAAAGGAGTGCACAAACGGACTTTCGGGACTCTAGCGCCAACTTTCAAAATGTGTCGTCATGGTTACCTGACCAACCTGGCCGGCCCGAGGCCGCCAGCCCAAAGCAATGGGTTTCAATGACAGCCATGAACAGAAGAAGCTGCTAAAGCCACCAAACTTTGAAAACGGGCGCGAAGGCATGCCAGGAGTGCACAAACGGACTTTCGGGACTCTAGCGCCAACTTTCAAAATGTGTCGTCATGGGTACCTGATCAACCCTGGCCGGCACGAGGCCACCAGCCCAAAGGAATGGGTATCAATGACAGCTATGAACAGAGGAAGCCGCTAAAGCCACCAAACTTCTAAAACGGGCGCAAAGGCATGCCAGGAGTCCACAAACGGACTTTCGGGACTCTAGCGCCAACTTTCAAAATGTGTCGTCATGGGTAACTGACCAAACTGGCCGGCCCGAGGCCGCCAGCCCAAAGCAATGGGTGTCAATGACAGCCATAAACAGTGGAAGCCGATAAAGCCACCAAACTTCGAAAACGGGCACGAAGGCATGCCAGGAGTGCACAAACGGACTTTCGGGATTCCAGCGCCTACTTTCAAAATGTGTCGTCATGGGTACCTGACCAACCTGGCCGGCCCGAGGCCGCCAGCCCAAAGCAATGGCTGTCAATGACAGCCATAAACAGAGGAAGCCGCTAAAGCCACCAAACTTCGGAAACGGGCGCGACGGCATGCCAGGAGTGCACAAACGGACTTTCGGGACTCCAGCGCCAACTTTCAAAATGTGTCGTCATGGTTACCTGACCAACCTGGCCGGCCCGAGGCCGCCAGCCCAAAGCAATGGGTTTCAATGACAGCCATGAACAGAAGAAGCTGCTAAAGCCACCAAACTTTGAAAACGGGCGCGAAGGCATGCCAGGAGTGCACAAACGGACTTTCGGGACTCTAGCGCCAACTTTCAAAATGTGTCGTCATGGGTACCTGATCAACCCTGGCCGGCACGAGGCCACCAGCCCAAAGGAATGGGTATCAATGACAGCTATGAACAGAGGAAGCCGCTAAAGCCACCAAACTTCTAAAACGGGCGCAAAGGCATGCCAGGAGTCCACAAACGGACTTTCGGGACTCTAGCGCCAACTTTCAAAATGTGTCGTCATGGGTAACTGACCATACTGGCCGGCCCGAGGCCGCCAGCCCAAAGCAATGGGTGTCAATGACAGCCATAAACGGAGGAAGCCGCTAAAGCCACCAAACTTCGAAAACGGGCGCGAAGGCATGCCGGGAGTGCACAAACGGACTTTCGGGACTCTAGCGCCAACTTTCAAAATGTGTCGTCATGGGTACCTGACCAACCCTGGCCGGCACGAGGCCACCAGCCCAAAGCAATGGGTATCAATGACAGCCATAAACGGAGGAAGCCGCTAAAGCCACCAAACTTCGAAAACGGGCGCGAAGGCATGCCGGGAGTGCACAAACGGACTTTCGGGACTCTAGCGCCAACTTTCAAAATGTGTCGTCATGGGTACCTGACCAACCCTGGCCGGCACGAGGCCACCAGCCCAAAGCAATGGGTATCAATGACAGCCATAAACGGAGGAAGCCGCTAAAGCCACCAAACTTCGAAAACGGGCGCGAAGGCATGCCGGGAGTGCACAAACGGACTTTCGGGACTCTAGCGCCAACTTTCAAAATGTGTCGTCATGGGTACCTGACCAACCCTGGCCGGCACGAGGCCACCAGCCCAAAGCAATGGGTATCAATGACAGCCATAAACGGAGGAAGCCGCTAAAGCCACCAAACTTCGAAAACGGGCGCGAAGGCATGCCGGGAGTGCACAAACGGACTTTCGGGACTCTAGCGCCAACTTTCAAAATGTGTCGTCATGGGTACCTGACCAACCCTGGCCGGCACGAGGCCACCAGCCCAAAGCAATGGGTATCAATGACAGCCATAAACAGACGAAGCCGCTAAAGCCACCAAACTTCGAAAACGGGCGCGAAGGCATGCCGGGAGTGCACAAACGGACTTTCGGGACTCTAGCGCCAACTTTCAAAATGTGTCGTCATGGGTACTTGACCAACCCTGGCCGGCACGAGGCCACCAGCCCAAAGCAATGGGTATCAATGACAGCCATAAACGGAGGAAGCCGCTAAAGCCACCAAACTTCGAAAACGGGCGCGAAGGCATGCCGGGAGTGCACAAACGGACTTTCGGGACTCTAGCGCCAACTTTCAAAATGTGTCGTCATGGGTACCTGACCAACCCTGGCCGGCACGAGGCCACCAGCCCAAAGCAATGGGTATCAATGACAGCCATAAACAGACGAAGCCGCTAAAGCCACCAAACTTCGCACACGGGCGCGAAGGCATGCCAGGAGTGCACAAACGGACTTTTGGGATTCCAGCGCCTACTTTCAAAATGTGTCGTCATGGGTACCTGACCAACCTGGCCGGCCCGAGGCCGCCAGCCCAAAGCAATGGGTGTCAATGACAGCCATAAACAGAGGAAGCCGCTAAAGCCACCAAACTTCGGAAACGGGCGCGACGGCATGCCAGGAGTGCACAAACGGACTTTCGGGACTCCAGCGCCAACTTTCAAAATGTGTCGTCATGGTTACCTGACCAACCTGGCCGGCCCGAGGCCGCCAGCCCAAAGCAATGGGTTTCAATGACAGCCATGAACAGAAGAAGCTGCTAAAGCCACCAAACTTTGAAAACGGGCGCGAAGGCATGCCAGGAGTGCACAAACGGACTTTCGGGACTCTAGCGCCAACTTTCAAAATGTGTCGTCATGGGTACCTGATCAACCCTGGCCGGCACGAGGCCACCAGCCCAAAGGAATGGGTATCAATGACAGCTATGAACAGAGGAAGCCGCTAAAGCCAACAAACTTCGAAAACGGGCGCGAAGGCATGACAGGAGTGCACAAACAGACTTTCGGGACTCTAGCGCCAACTTTCAAAATGTGTCGTCATGGGTACCTGACCAACCCTGGCCGGCACGAGGCCACCAGCCCAAAGCAATGGGTTTCAATGACAGCCATAAACAGAGGAAGCCGCTAAAGCCACCAAACTTCGGAAACGGGCGCGACGGCATGCCAGGAGTGCACAAACGGACTTTCGGGACTCCAGCGCCAACTTTCAAAATGTGTCGTCATGGATACCTGACCAACCCTGGCCGGCACGAGGCCGCCAGCCCAAAGCAATGGGTGTCAATGACAGCCATAAACAGAGGAAGCCGCTAAAGCCACCAAACTTTGAAAACGGGCGCGAAGGCATGCCAGGAGTGCACAAACGGACTTTCAGGACTCTAGCGCCAACTTTCAAAATGTGTCGTCATGGGTACCTGACCAACCCTGGCCGGCACGAGGCCACCAGCCCAAAGCAATGGGTTTCAATGACAGCCATAAACAGACGAAGCCGCTAAAGCCACCAAACTTCGAAAACGGGCGCGACGGCATGCCAGGAGTTCACACACGGACTTTCGGGACTCCAGCGCCTACTTTCAAAATGTGTCGTCATGGTTACCTGACCAACCCTGGCCTGCCCGAGGCCGCCAGCCCAAAGCAATGGGTGTCAATGACAGCCATGAACAGAGGAAGCCGCTAAAGCCACCAAACTTCGCACACGGGCGCGAAGGCATGCCAGGAGTGCACACACGGACTTTCGGGACTCCAGCGCCAACTTTCAAAATGTGTCGTCATGGTTACCTGACCAACCTGGCCGGCCCGAGGCCGCCAGCCCAAAGCAATGGGTGTCAATGACAGCCATAAACAGAGGAAGCCGCTAAAGCCACCAAACTTCGGAAACGGGCGCAAAGGCATGCCAGGAGTGCACAAACGGACTTTCGGGACTCCAGCGCCAACTTTCAAAATGTGTCGTCATGGGTACCTGGCCGGCCCGAGGCCACCAGCCCAAAGCAATGGGTGTCAATGACAGCCATAAACAGAGGAAGCCGCTAAAGCCACCAAACTTCGGAAACGGGCGCGACGGCATGCCAGGAGTGCACAAACGGACTTTCGGGACTCCAGCGCCAACTTTCAAAATGTGTCGTCATGGTTACCTGACCAACCTGGCCGGCCCGAGGCCGCCAGCCCAAAGCAATGGGTTTCAATGACAGCCATGAACAGAAGAAGCTGCTAAAGCCACCAAACTTTGAAAACGGGCGCGAAGGCATGCCAGGAGTGCACAAACGGACTTTCGGGACTCTAGCGCCAACTTTCAAAATGTGTCGTCATGGGTACCTGATCAACCCTGGCCGGCACGAGGCCACCAGCCCAAAGGAATGGGTATCAATGACAGCTATGAACAGAGGAAGCCGCTAAAGCCACCAAACTTCTAAAACGGGCGCAAAGGCATGCCAGGAGTCCACAAACGGACTTTCGGGACTCTAGCGCCAACTTTCAAAATGTGTCGTCATGGGTAACTGACCATACTGGCCGGCCCGAGGCCGCCAGCCCAAAGCAATGGGTGTCAATGACAGCCATAAACAGTGGAAGCCGCTAAAGCCACCAAACTTCTAAAACGGGCGCAAAGGCATGCCAGGAGTCCACAAACGGACTTTCGGGACTCTAGCGCCAACTTTCAAAATGTGTCGTCATGGGTACCTGACCAACCCTGGCCGGCACAAGGCCACCAGCCCAAAGCAATGGGTATCAATGACAGCCATAACCAGAGGAAGCCGCTAAAGCCACCAAACTTCGCACACGGGCGCGAAGGCATGCCAGGAGTGCACACATGGACTTTCGGGACTCCAGCGCCAACTTTCAAAATGTGTCGTCATGGGTACCTGGCCGGCCCGAGGCCGCCAGCCCAAAGCAATGGGTGTCAATGACAGCCATAAACAGTGGAAGCCGATAAAGCCACCAAACTTCGAAAACGGGCGCGAAGGCATGCCAGGAGTGCATAAACGGACTTTCGGGACTCCAGCGCCTACTTTCAAAATGTGTCGTCATGGGTACCTGACCAACCTGGCCGGCCCGAGGCCGCCAGCCCAAAGGAATGGGTATCAATGACAGCTATGAACAGAGGAAGCCGCTAAAGCCACCAAACTTCTAAAACGGGCGCAAAGGCATGCCAGGAGTCCACAAACGGACTTTCGGGACTCTAGCGCCAACTTTCAAAATGTGTCGTCATGGGTAACTGACCAAACTGGCCGGCCCGAGGCCGCCAGCCCAAAGCAATGGGTGTCAATGACAGCCATAAACGGAGGAAGCCGCTAAAGCCACCAAACTTCGAAAACGGGCGCGAAGGCATGCCGGGAGTGCACAAACGGACTTTCGGGACTCTAGCGCCAACTTTCAAAATGTGTCGTCATGGGTACCTGACCAACCCTGGCCGGCACGAGGCCACCAGCCCAAAGCAATGGGTATCAATGACAGCCATAAACGGAGGAAGCCGCTAAAGCCACCAAACTTCGAAAACGGGCGCGAAGGCATGCCGGGAGTGCACAAACGGACTTTCGGGACTCTAGCGCCAACTTTCAAAATGTGTCGTCATGGGTACCTGACCAACCCTGGCCGGCACGAGGCCACCAGCCCAAAGCAATGGGTATCAATGACAGCCATAAACGGAGGAAGCCGCTAAAGCCACCAAACTTCGAAAACGGGCGCGAAGGCATGCCGGGAGTGCACAAACGGACTTTCGGGACTCTAGCGCCAACTTTCAAAATGTGTCGTCATGGGTACCTGACCAACCCTGGCCGGCACGAGGCCACCAGCCCAAAGCAATGGGTATCAATGACAGCCATAAACAGACGAAGCCGCTAAAGCCACCAAACTTCGCACACGGGCGCGAAGGCATGCCAGGAGTGCACAAACGGACTTTTGGGATTCCAGCGCCTACTTTCAAAATGTGTCGTCATGGGTACCTGACCAACCTGGCCGGCCCGAGGCCGCCAGCCCAAAGCAATGGGTGTCAATGACAGCCATAAACAGAGGAAGCCGCTAAAGCCACCAAACTTCGGAAACGGGCGCGACGGCATGCCAGGAGTGCACAAACGGACTTTCGGGACTCCAGCGCCAACTTTCAAAATGTGTCGTCATGGTTACCTGACCAACCTGGCCGGCCCGAGGCCGCCAGCCCAAAGCAATGGGTTTCAATGACAGCCATGAACAGAAGAAGCTGCTAAAGCCACCAAACTTTGAAAACGGGCGCGAAGGCATGCCAGGAGTGCACAAACGGACTTTCGGGACTCTAGCGCCAACTTTCAAAATGTGTCGTCATGGGTACCTGATCAACCCTGGCCGGCACGAGGCCACCAGCCCAAAGGAATGGGTATCAATGACAGCTATGAACAGAGGAAGCCGCTAAAGCCACCAAACTTCGGAAACGGGCGCGACGGCATGCCAGGAGTGCACAAACGGACTTTCGGGACTCCAGCGCCAACTTTCAAAATGTGTCGTCATGGATACCTGACCAACCCTGGCCGGCACGAGGCCGCCAGCCCAAAGCAATGGGTGTCAATGACAGCCATAAACAGAGGAAGCCGCTAAAGCCACCAAACTTCTAAAACGGGCGCAAAGGCATGCCAGGAGTCCACAAACGGACTTTCGGGACTCTAGCGCCAACTTTCAAAATGTGTCGTCATGGGTAACTGACCATACTGGCCGGCCCGAGGCCGCCAGCCCAAAGCAATGGGTGTCAATGACAGCCATAAACGGAGGAAGCCGCTAAAGCCACCAAACTTCGAAAACGGGCGCGAAGGCATGCCGGGAGTGCACAAACGGACTTTCGGGACTCTAGCGCCAACTTTCAAAATGTGTCGTCATGGGTACCTGACCAACCCTGGCCGGCACGAGGCCACCAGCCCAAAGCAATGGGTATCAATGACAGCCATAAACGGAGGAAGCCGCTAAAGCCACCAAACTTCGAAAACGGGCGCGAAGGCATGCCGGGAGTGCACAAACGGACTTTCGGGACTCTAGCGCCAACTTTCAAAATGTGTCGTCATGGGTACCTGACCAACCCTGGCCGGCACGAGGCCACCAGCCCAAAGCAATGGGTATCAATGACAGCCATAAACGGAGGAAGCCGCTAAAGCCACCAAACTTCGAAAACGGGCGCGAAGGCATGCCGGGAGTGCACAAACGGACTTTCGGGACTCTAGCGCCAACTTTCAAAATGTGTCGTCATGGGTACCTGACCAACCCTGGCCGGCACGAGGCCACCAGCCCAAAGCAATGGGTATCAATGACAGCCATAAACGGAGGAAGCCGCTAAAGCCACCAAACTTCGAAAACGGGCGCGAAGGCATGCCGGGAGTGCACAAACGGACTTTCGGGACTCTAGCGCCAACTTTCAAAATGTGTCGTCATGGGTACCTGACCAACCCTGGCCGGCACGAGGCCACCAGCCCAAAGCAATGGGTATCAATGACAGCCATAAACAGACGAAGCCGCTAAAGCCACCAAACTTCGAAAACGGGCGCGAAGGCATGCCGGGAGTGCACAAACGGACTTTCGGGACTCTAGCGCCAACTTTCAAAATGTGTCGTCATGGGTACTTGACCAACCCTGGCCGGCACGAGGCCACCAGCCCAAAGCAATGGGTATCAATGACAGCCATAAACGGAGGAAGCCGCTAAAGCCACCAAACTTCGAAAACGGGCGCGAAGGCATGCCGGGAGTGCACAAACGGACTTTCGGGACTCTAGCGCCAACTTTCAAAATGTGTCGTCATGGGTACCTGACCAACCCTGGCCGGCACGAGGCCACCAGCCCAAAGCAATGGGTATCAATGACAGCCATAAACAGACGAAGCCGCTAAAGCCACCAAACTTCGCACACGGGCGCGAAGGCATGCCAGGAGTGCACAAACGGACTTTTGGGATTCCAGCGCCTACTTTCAAAATGTGTCGTCATGGGTACCTGACCAACCTGGCCGGCCCGAGGCCGCCAGCCCAAAGCAATGGGTGTCAATGACAGCCATAAACAGAGGAAGCCGCTAAAGCCACCAAACTTCGGAAACGGGCGCGACGGCATGCCAGGAGTGCACAAACGGACTTTCGGGACTCCAGCGCCAACTTTCAAAATGTGTCGTCATGGTTACCTGACCAACCTGGCCGGCCCGAGGCCGCCAGCCCAAAGCAATGGGTTTCAATGACAGCCATGAACAGAAGAAGCTGCTAAAGCCACCAAACTTTGAAAACGGGCGCGAAGGCATGCCAGGAGTGCACAAACGGACTTTCGGGACTCTAGCGCCAACTTTCAAAATGTGTCGTCATGGGTACCTGATCAACCCTGGCCGGCACGAGGCCACCAGCCCAAAGGAATGGGTATCAATGACAGCTATGAACAGAGGAAGCCGCTAAAGCCAACAAACTTCGAAAACGGGCGCGAAGGCATGACAGGAGTGCACAAACAGACTTTCGGGACTCTAGCGCCAACTTTCAAAATGTGTCGTCATGGGTACCTGACCAACCCTGGCCGGCACGAGGCCACCAGCCCAAAGCAATGGGTTTCAATGACAGCCATAAACAGAGGAAGCCGCTAAAGCCACCAAACTTCGGAAACGGGCGCGACGGCATGCCCGGAGTGCACAAACGGACTTTCGGGACTCCAGCGCCAACTTTCAAAATGTGTCGTCATGGTTACCTGACCAACCTGGCCGGCCCGAGGCCGCCAGCCCAAAGCAATGGGTTTCAATGACAGCCATGAACAGAAGAAGCTGCTAAAGCCACCAAACTTTGAAAACGGGCGCGAAGGCATGCCAGGAGTGCACAAACGGACTTTCGGGACTCTAGCGCCAACTTTCAAAATGTGTCGTCATGGGTACCTGATCAACCCTGGCCGGCACGAGGCCACCAGCCCAAAGGAATGGGTATCAATGACAGCTATGAACAGAGGAAGCCGCTAAAGCCAACAAACTTCGAAAACGGGCGCGAAGGCATGACAGGAGTGCACAAACAGACTTTCGGGACTCTAGCGCCAACTTTCAAAATGTGTCGTCATGGGTACCTGACCAACCCTGGCCGGCACGAGGCCACCAGCCCAAAGCAATGGGTTTCAATGACAGCCATAAACAGAGGAAGCCGCTAAAGCCACCAAACTTCGGAAACGGGCGCGACGGCATGCCAGGAGTGCACAAACGGACTTTCGGGACTCCAGCGCCAACTTTCAAAATGTGTCGTCATGGATACCTGACCAACCCTGGCCGGCACGAGGCCGCCAGCCCAAAGCAATGGGTGTCAATGACAGCCATAAACAGAGGAAGCCGCTAAAGCCACCAAACTTTGAAAACGGGCGCGAAGGCATGCCAGGAGTGCACAAACGGACTTTCAGGACTCTAGCGCCAACTTTCAAAATGTGTCGTCATGGGTACCTGACCAACCCTGGCCGGCACGAGGCCACCAGCCCAAAGCAATGGGTTTCAATGACAGCCATAAACAGACGAAGCCGCTAAAGCCACCAAACTTCGAAAACGGGCGCGACGGCATGCCAGGAGTTCACACACGGACTTTCGGGACTCCAGCGCCTACTTTCAAAATGTGTCGTCATGGTTACCTGACCAACCCTGGCCTGCCCGAGGCCGCCAGCCCAAAGCAATGGGTGTCAATGACAGCCATGAACAGAGGAAGCCGCTAAAGCCACCAAACTTCGCACACGGGCGCGAAGGCATGCCAGGAGTGCACACACGGACTTTCGGGACTCCAGCGCCAACTTTCAAAATGTGTCGTCATGGTTACCTGACCAACCTGGCCGGCCCGAGGCCGCCAGCCCAAAGCAATGGGTGTCAATGACAGCCATAAACAGAGGAAGCCGCTAAAGCCACCAAACTTCGGAAACGGGCGCAAAGGCATGCCAGGAGTGCACAAACGGACTTTCGGGACTCCAGCGCCAACTTTCAAAATGTGTCGTCATGGGTACCTGGCCGGCCCGAGGCCACCAGCCCAAAGCAATGGGTGTCAATGACAGCCATAAACAGAGGAAGCCGCTAAAGCCACCAAACTTCGGAAACGGGCGCGACGGCATGCCAGGAGTGCACAAACGGACTTTCGGGACTCCAGCGCCAACTTTCAAAATGTGTCGTCATGGTTACCTGACCAACCTGGCCGGCCCGAGGCCGCCAGCCCAAAGCAATGGGTTTCAATGACAGCCATGAACAGAAGAAGCTGCTAAAGCCACCAAACTTTGAAAACGGGCGCGAAGGCATGCCAGGAGTGCACAAACGGACTTTCGGGACTCTAGCGCCAACTTTCAAAATGTGTCGTCATGGGTACCTGATCAACCCTGGCCGGCACGAGGCCACCAGCCCAAAGGAATGGGTATCAATGACAGCTATGAACAGAGGAAGCCGCTAAAGCCACCAAACTTCTAAAACGGGCGCAAAGGCATGCCAGGAGTCCACAAACGGACTTTCGGGACTCTAGCGCCAACTTTCAAAATGTGTCGTCATGGGTAACTGACCATACTGGCCGGCCCGAGGCCGCCAGCCCAAAGCAATGGGTGTCAATGACAGCCATAAACAGTGGAAGCCGCTAAAGCCACCAAACTTCTAAAACGGGCGCAAAGGCATGCCAGGAGTCCACAAACGGACTTTCGGGACTCTAGCGCCAACTTTCAAAATGTGTCGTCATGGGTACCTGACCAACCCTGGCCGGCACAAGGCCACCAGCCCAAAGCAATGGGTATCAATGACAGCCATAACCAGAGGAAGCCGCTAAAGCCACCAAACTTCGCACACGGGCGCGAAGGCATGCCAGGAGTGCACACATGGACTTTCGGGACTCCAGCGCCAACTTTCAAAATGTGTCGTCATGGGTACCTGGCCGGCCCGAGGCCGCCAGCCCAAAGCAATGGGTGTCAATGACAGCCATAAACAGTGGAAGCCGATAAAGCCACCAAACTTCGAAAACGGGCGCGAAGGCATGCCAGGAGTGCATAAACGGACTTTCGGGACTCCAGCGCCTACTTTCAAAATGTGTCGTCATGGGTACCTGACCAACCTGGCCGGCCCGAGGCCGCCAGCCCAAAGGAATGGGTATCAATGACAGCTATGAACAGAGGAAGCCGCTAAAGCCACCAAACTTCTAAAACGGGCGCAAAGGCATGCCAGGAGTCCACAAACGGACTTTCGGGACTCTAGCGCCAACTTTCAAAATGTGTCGTCATGGGTAACTGACCAAACTGGCCGGCCCGAGGCCGCCAGCCCAAAGCAATGGGTGTCAATGACAGCCATAAACGGAGGAAGCCGCTAAAGCCACCAAACTTCGAAAACGGGCGCGAAGGCATGCCGGGAGTGCACAAACGGACTTTCGGGACTCTAGCGCCAACTTTCAAAATGTGTCGTCATGGGTACCTGACCAACCCTGGCCGGCACGAGGCCACCAGCCCAAAGCAATGGGTATCAATGACAGCCATAAACGGAGGAAGCCGCTAAAGCCACCAAACTTCGAAAACGGGCGCGAAGGCATGCCGGGAGTGCACAAACGGACTTTCGGGACTCTAGCGCCAACTTTCAAAATGTGTCGTCATGGGTACCTGACCAACCCTGGCCGGCACGAGGCCACCAGCCCAAAGCAATGGGTATCAATGACAGCCATAAACGGAGGAAGCCGCTAAAGCCACCAAACTTCGAAAACGGGCGCGAAGGCATGCCGGGAGTGCACAAACGGACTTTCGGGACTCTAGCGCCAACTTTCAAAATGTGTCGTCATGGGTACCTGACCAACCCTGGCCGGCACGAGGCCACCAGCCCAAAGCAATGGGTATCAATGACAGCCATAAACAGACGAAGCCGCTAAAGCCACCAAACTTCGCACACGGGCGCGAAGGCATGCCAGGAGTGCACAAACGGACTTTTGGGATTCCAGCGCCTACTTTCAAAATGTGTCGTCATGGGTACCTGACCAACCTGGCCGGCCCGAGGCCGCCAGCCCAAAGCAATGGGTGTCAATGACAGCCATAAACAGAGGAAGCCGCTAAAGCCACCAAACTTCGGAAACGGGCGCGACGGCATGCCAGGAGTGCACAAACGGACTTTCGGGACTCCAGCGCCAACTTTCAAAATGTGTCGTCATGGTTACCTGACCAACCTGGCCGGCCCGAGGCCGCCAGCCCAAAGCAATGGGTTTCAATGACAGCCATGAACAGAAGAAGCTGCTAAAGCCACCAAACTTTGAAAACGGGCGCGAAGGCATGCCAGGAGTGCACAAACGGACTTTCGGGACTCTAGCGCCAACTTTCAAAATGTGTCGTCATGGGTACCTGATCAACCCTGGCCGGCACGAGGCCACCAGCCCAAAGGAATGGGTATCAATGACAGCTATGAACAGAGGAAGCCGCTAAAGCCACCAAACTTCGGAAACGGGCGCGACGGCATGCCAGGAGTGCACAAACGGACTTTCGGGACTCCAGCGCCAACTTTCAAAATGTGTCGTCATGGATACCTGACCAACCCTGGCCGGCACGAGGCCGCCAGCCCAAAGCAATGGGTGTCAATGACAGCCATAAACAGAGGAAGCCGCTAAAGCCACCAAACTTTGAAAACGGGCGCGAAGGCATGACAGGAGTGCACAAACGGACTTTCGGGACTCTAGCGCCAACTTTCAAAATGTGTCGTCATGGTTACCTGACCAACCCTGGCCTGCCCGAGGCCGCCAGCCCAAAGCAATGGGTGTCAATGACAGCCATGAACAGAGGAAGCCGCTAAAGCCACCAAACTTCGCACACGGGCGCGAAGGCATGCCAGGAGTGCACACACGGACTTTCGGGACTCCAGCGCCAACTTTCAAAATGTGTCGTCATGGTTACCTGACCAACCTGGCCGGCCCGAGGCCGCCAGCCCAAAGCAATGGGTGTCAATGACAGCCATAAACAGAGGAAGCCGCTAAAGCCACCAAACTTCGGAAACGGGCGCAAAGGCATGCCAGGAGTGCACAAACGGACTTTCGGGACTCCAGCGCCAACTTTCAAAATGTGTCGTCATGGGTACCTGGCCGGCCCGAGGCCACCAGCCCAAAGCAATGGGTGTCAATGACAGCCATAAACAGTGGAAGCCGATAAAGCCACCAAACTTCGAAAACGGGCACGAAGGCATGCCAGGAGTGCACAAACGGACTTTCGGGATTCCAGCGCCTACTTTCAAAATGTGTCGTCATGGGTACCTGACCAACCTGGCCGGCCCGAGGCCGCCAGCCCAAAGCAATGGCTGTCAATGACAGCCATAAACAGAGGAAGCCGCTAAAGCCACCAAACTTCGGAAACGGGCGCGACGGCATGCCAGGAGTGCACAAACGGACTTTCGGGACTCCAGCGCCAACTTTCAAAATGTGTCGTCATGGTTACCTGACCAACCTGGCCGGCCCGAGGCCGCCAGCCCAAAGCAATGGGTTTCAATGACAGCCATGAACAGAAGAAGCTGCTAAAGCCACCAAACTTTGAAAACGGGCGCGAAGGCATGCCAGGAGTGCACAAACGGACTTTCGGGACTCTAGCGCCAACTTTCAAAATGTGTCGTCATGGGTACCTGATCAACCCTGGCCGGCACGAGGCCACCAGCCCAAAGGAATGGGTATCAATGACAGCTATGAACAGAGGAAGCCGCTAAAGCCACCAAACTTCTAAAACGGGCGCAAAGGCATGCCAGGAGTCCACAAACGGACTTTCGGGACTCTAGCGCCAACTTTCAAAATGTGTCGTCATGGGTAACTGACCATACTGGCCGGCCCGAGGCCGCCAGCCCAAAGCAATGGGTGTCAATGACAGCCATAAACAGTGGAAGCCGCTAAAGCCACCAAACTTCTAAAACGGGCGCAAAGGCATGCCAGGAGTCCACAAACGGACTTTCGGGACTCTAGCGCCAACTTTCAAAATGTGTCGTCATGGGTACCTGACCAACCCTGGCCGGCACAAGGCCACCAGCCCAAAGCAATGGGTATCAATGACAGCCATAACCAGAGGAAGCCGCTAAAGCCACCAAACTTCGCACACGGGCGCGAAGGCATGCCAGGAGTGCACACATGGACTTTCGGGACTCCAGCGCCAACTTTCAAAATGTGTCGTCATGGGTACCTGGCCGGCCCGAGGCCGCCAGCCCAAAGCAATGGGTGTCAATGACAGCCATAAACAGTGGAAGCCGATAAAGCCACCAAACTTCGAAAACGGGCGCGAAGGCATGCCAGGAGTGCATAAACGGACTTTCGGGACTCCAGCGCCTACTTTCAAAATGTGTCGTCATGGGTACCTGACCAACCTGGCCGGCCCGAGGCCGCCAGCCCAAAGGAATGGGTATCAATGACAGCTATGAACAGAGGAAGCCGCTAAAGCCACCAAACTTCTAAAACGGGCGCAAAGGCATGCCAGGAGTCCACAAACGGACTTTCGGGACTCTAGCGCCAACTTTCAAAATGTGTCGTCATGGGTAACTGACCAAACTGGCCGGCCCGAGGCCGCCAGCCCAAAGCAATGGGTGTCAATGACAGCCATAAACGGAGGAAGCCGCTAAAGCCACCAAACTTCGAAAACGGGCGCGAAGGCATGCCGGGAGTGCACAAACGGACTTTCGGGACTCTAGCGCCAACTTTCAAAATGTGTCGTCATGGGTACCTGACCAACCCTGGCCGGCACGAGGCCACCAGCCCAAAGCAATGGGTATCAATGACAGCCATAAACGGAGGAAGCCGCTAAAGCCACCAAACTTCGAAAACGGGCGCGAAGGCATGCCGGGAGTGCACAAACGGACTTTCGGGACTCTAGCGCCAACTTTCAAAATGTGTCGTCATGGGTACCTGACCAACCCTGGCCGGCACGAGGCCACCAGCCCAAAGCAATGGGTATCAATGACAGCCATAAACGGAGGAAGCCGCTAAAGCCACCAAACTTCGAAAACGGGCGCGAAGGCATGCCGGGAGTGCACAAACGGACTTTCGGGACTCTAGCGCCAACTTTCAAAATGTGTCGTCATGGGTACCTGACCAACCCTGGCCGGCACGAGGCCACCAGCCCAAAGCAATGGGTATCAATGACAGCCATAAACAGACGAAGCCGCTAAAGCCACCAAACTTCGCACACGGGCGCGAAGGCATGCCAGGAGTGCACAAACGGACTTTTGGGATTCCAGCGCCTACTTTCAAAATGTGTCGTCATGGGTACCTGACCAACCTGGCCGGCCCGAGGCCGCCAGCCCAAAGCAATGGGTGTCAATGACAGCCATAAACAGAGGAAGCCGCTAAAGCCACCAAACTTCGGAAACGGGCGCGACGGCATGCCAGGAGTGCACAAACGGACTTTCGGGACTCCAGCGCCAACTTTCAAAATGTGTCGTCATGGTTACCTGACCAACCTGGCCGGCCCGAGGCCGCCAGCCCAAAGCAATGGGTTTCAATGACAGCCATGAACAGAAGAAGCTGCTAAAGCCACCAAACTTTGAAAACGGGCGCGAAGGCATGCCAGGAGTGCACAAACGGACTTTCGGGACTCTAGCGCCAACTTTCAAAATGTGTCGTCATGGGTACCTGATCAACCCTGGCCGGCACGAGGCCACCAGCCCAAAGGAATGGGTATCAATGACAGCTATGAACAGAGGAAGCCGCTAAAGCCACCAAACTTCGGAAACGGGCGCGACGGCATGCCAGGAGTGCACAAACGGACTTTCGGGACTCCAGCGCCAACTTTCAAAATGTGTCGTCATGGATACCTGACCAACCCTGGCCGGCACGAGGCCGCCAGCCCAAAGCAATGGGTGTCAATGACAGCCATAAACAGAGGAAGCCGCTAAAGCCACCAAACTTTGAAAACGGGCGCGAAGGCATGACAGGAGTGCACAAACGGACTTTCGGGACTCTAGCGCCAACTTTCAAAATGTGTCGTCATGGGTACCTGACCAATCCTGGCCGGCACAAGGCCACCAGCCCAAAGCAATGGGTATCAATGACAGCCATAACCAGAGGAAGCCGCTAAAGCCACCAAACTTCGGAAACGGGCGCGACGGCATGCCAGGAGTGCACAAACGGACTTTCAGGACTCCAGCGCCAACTTTCAAAATGTGTCGTCATGGTTACCTGACCAACCTGGCCGGCCCGAGGCCGCCAGCCCAAAGCAATGGGTGTCAATGACAGTCATAAACAGAGGAAGCCGCTAAAGCCACCAAACTTCGCACACGGGCGCGAAGGCATGCCAGGAGTGCACACATGGACTTTTGGGACTCCAGCGCCAACTTTCAAAATGTGTCGTCATGGGTACCTGGCCGGCCCGAGGCCGCCAGCCCAAAGCAATGGGTGTCAATGACAGCCATAAACAAAGGAAGCCGCTAAAGCCACCAAACTTCGGAAACGGGCGCGACGGCATGCCAGGAGTGCACAAACGGACTTTCGGGACTCCAGCGCCAACTTTCAAAATGTGTCGTCATGGTTACCTGACCAACCTGGCCGGCCCGAGGCCGCTAGCCCAAAGCAATGGGTTTCAATGACAGCCATAAACAGAGGAAGCCGCTAAAGCCACCAAACTTCGGAAACGGGCGCGACGGCATGCCAGGAGTGCACAAACGGACTTTCGGGACTCCAGCGCCAACTTTCAAAATGTGTCGTCATGGTTACCTGACCAACCTGGCCGGCCCGAGGCCGCCAGCCCAAAGCAATGGGTTTCAATGACAGCCATGAACAGAAGAAGCTGCTAAAGCCACCAAACTTTGAAAACGGGCGCGAAGGCATGCCAGGAGTGCACAAACGGACTTTCGGGACTCTAGCGCCAACTTTCAAAATGTGTCGTCATGGGTACCTGATCAACCCTGGCCGGCACGAGGCCACCAGCCCAAAGGAATGGGTATCAATGACAGCTACGAACAGAGGAAGCCGCTAAAGCCACCAAACGTCTAAAACGGGCGCAAAGGCATGCCAGGAGTCCACAAACGGACTTTCGGGACTCTAGCGCCAACTTTCAAAATGTGTCGTCATGGGTAACTGACCATACTGGCCGGCCCGAGGCCGCCAGCCCAAAGCAATGGGTGTCAATGACAGCCATAAACGGAGGAAGCCGCTAAAGCCACCAAACTTCGAAAACGGGCGCGAAGGCATGCCGGGAGTGCACAAACGGACTTTCGGGACTCTAGAGCCAACTTTCAAAATGTGTCGTCATGGGTACCTGACCAACCCTGGCCGGCACGAGGCCGCCAGCCCAAAGCAATGGGTGTCAATGACAGCCATAAACAGAGGAAGCCGCTAAAGCCACCAAACTTTGAAAACGGGCGCGAAGGCATGACAGGAGTGCACAAACGGACTTTCGGGACTCTAGCGCCAACTTTCAAAATGTGTCGTCATGGGTACCTGACCAACCCTGGCCGGCACGAGGCCACCAGCCCAAAGCAATGGGTATCAATGACAGCCATAAACAGACGAAGCCGCTAAAGCCACCAAACTTCGGAAACGGGCGCGAAGGCATGACAGGAGTGCACAAACGGACTTTCGGGACTCTAGCGCCAACTTTCAAAATGTGTCGTCATGGGTACCTGGCCGGCCCGAGGCCGCCAGCCCAAAGCAATGGGTGTCAATGACAGCCATAAACAGTGGAAGCCGATAAAGCCACCAAACTTCGAAAACGGGCACGTAGGCATGCCAGGAGTGCACAAACGGACTTTCGGGACTCCAGCGCCTACTTTCAAAATGTGTCGTCATGGGTACCTGACCAACCTGGCCGGCCCGAGGCCGCCAGCCCAAAGCAATGGGTGTCAATGACAGCCATAAACAGAGGAAGCCGCTAAAGCCACCAAACTTCGGAAACGGGCGCGACGGCATGCCAGGAGTGCACAAACGGACTTTCGGGACTCCAGCGCCAACTTTCAAAATGTGTCGTCATGGGTACCTGACCAACCCTGGCCGGCACGAGGCCACCAGCCCAAAGCAATGGGTGTCAATGACAGCCATAAACAGAGGAAGCCGCTAAAGCCACCAAACTTCGAAAACGGGCGCGAAGGCATGCCAGGAGTTCAAAAACGGACTTTCGGGACTCTAGCGCCAACTTTCAAAATGTGTCGTCATGGGTACCTGACCAACCCTGGCCGGCACAAGGCCACCAGCCCAAAGCAATGGGTATCAATGACAGCCATAACCAGAGGAAGCCGCTAAAGCCACCAAACTTCGCACACGGGCGCGAAGGCATGCCAGGAGTGCACACATGGACTTTCGGGACTCCAGCGCCAACTTTCAAAATGTGTCGTCATGGGTACCTGGCTGGCCCGAGGCCGCCAGCCCAAAGCAATGGGTGTCAATGACAGCCATAAACAGTGGAAGCCGCTAAAGCCACTAAACTTCGGAAACGGGCGCGACGGCATGCCAGGAGTGCACAAACGGACTTTCGGGACTCCAGCGCCAACTTTCAAAATGTGTCGTCATGGGTACCTGACCAACCCTGGCCGGCACAAGGCCACCAGCCCAAAGCAATGGGTATCAATGACAGCCATAACCAGAGGAAGCCGCTAAAGCCACCAAACTTCGCACACGGGCACGAAGGCATGCCAGGAGTGCACACATGGACTTTCGGGACTCCAGCGCCAACTTTCAAAATGTGTCATCATGGGTACCTGGCCGGCCCGAGGCCGCCAGCCCAAAGCAATGGGTGTCAATGACAGCCATAAACAGTGGAAGCCGATAAAGCCACCAAACTTCGAAAACGGGCGCGAAGGCATGCCAGGAGTGCACAAACGGACTTTCGGGACTCCAGCGCCTACTTTCAAAATGTGTCGTCATGGGTACCTGACCAACCTGGCCGGCCCGAGGCCGCCAGCCCAAAGCAATGGGTGTCAATGACAGCCATAAACAGAGGAAGCCGCTAAAGTCACCAAACTTCGGAAACGGGCGCGACGGCATGCCAGGAGTGCACAAACGGACTCTCGGGACTCCAGTGCCAACTTTCAAAATGTGTCGTCATGGTTACCTGACCAACCTGGCCGGCCCGAGGCCGCCAGCCCAAAGCAATGGGTTTCAATGACAGCCATGAACAGAAGAAGCTGCTAAAGCCAACAAACTTCGAAAACGGGCGCGAAGGCATGACAGGAGTGCACAAACGGACTTTCGGGACTCTAGCGCCAACTTTCAAAATGTGTCGTCATGGGTACCTGACCAATCCTGGCCGGCACAAGGCCACCAGCCCAAAGCAATGGGTATCAATGACAGCCATAACCAGAGGAAGCCGCTAAAGCCACCAAACTTCGGAAACGGGCGCGACGGCATGCCAGGAGTGCACAAACGGACTTTCAGGACTCCAGCGCCAACTTTCAAAATGTGTCGTCATGGTTACCTGACCAACCTGGCCGGCCCGAGGCCGCCAGCCCAAAGCAATGGGTGTCAATGACAGCCATAAACAGAGGAAGCCGCTAAAGCCACCAAACTTCGCACACGGGCGCGAAGGCATGCCAGGAGTGCACACATGGACTTTTGGGACTCCAGCGCCAACTTTCAAAATGTGTCGTCATGGGTACCTGGCCGGCCCGAGGCCGCCAGCCCAAAGCAATGGGTGTCAATGACAGCCATAAACAAAGGAAGCCGCTAAAGCCACCAAACTTCGGAAACGGGCGCGACGGCATGCCAGGAGTGCACAAACGGACTTTCGGGACTCCAGCGCCAACTTTCAAAATGTGTCGTCATGGTTACCTGACCAACCTGGCCGGCCCGAGGCCGCCAGCCCAAAGCAATGGGTTTCAATGACAGCCATGAACAGAAGAAGCTGCTAAAGCCACCAAACTTTGAAAACGGGCGCGAAGGCATGCCAGGAGTGCACAAACGGACTTTCGGGACTCTAGCGCCAACTTTCAAAATGTGTCGTCATGGGTACCTGATCAACCCTGGCCGGCACGAGGCCACCAGCCCAAAGGAATGGGTATCAATGACAGCTACGAACAGAGGAAGCCGCTAAAGCCACCAAACGTCTAAAACGGGCGCAAAGGCATGCCAGGAGTCCACAAACGGACTTTCGGGACTCTAGCGCCAACTTTCAAAATGTGTCGTCATGGGTAACTGACCATACTGGCCGGCCCGAGGCCGCCAGCCCAAAGCAATGGGTGTCAATGACAGCCATAAACGGAGGAAGCCGCTAAAGCCACCAAACTTCGAAAACGGGCGCGAAGGCATGCCGGGAGTGCACAAACGGACTTTCGGGACTCTAGCGCCAACTTTCAAAATGTGTCGTCATGGGTACCTGACCAACCCTGGCCGGCACGAGGCCACCAGCCCAAAGCAATGGGTATCAATGACAGCCATAAACAGAGGAAGCCGCTAAAGCCACCAAACTTCGCACACGGGCACGAAGGCATGCCAGGAGTGCACACATGGACTTTCGGGACTCCAGCGCCAACTTTCAAAATGTGTCATCATGGGTACCTGGCCGGCCCGAGGCCGCCAGCCCAAAGCAATGGGTGTCAATGACAGCCATAAACAGTGGAAGCCGATAAAGCCACCAAACTTCGAAAACGGGCGCGAAGGCATGCCAGGAGTGCACAAACGGACTTTCGGGACTCCAGCGCCTACTTTCAAAATGTGTCGTCATGGGTACCTGACCAACCTGGCCGGCCCGAGGCCGCCAGCCCAAAGCAATGGGTGTCAATGACAGCCATAAACAGAGGAAGCCGCTAAAGCCACCAAACTTCGGAAACGGGCGCGACGGCATGCCAGGAGTGCACAAACGGACTTTCAGGACTCCAGCGCCAACTTTCAAAATGTGTCGTCATGGTTACCTGACCAACCTGGCCGGCCCGAGGCCGCCAGCCCAAAGCAATGGGTGTCAATGACAGCCATAAACAGAGGAAGCCGCTAAAGCCACCAAACTTCGCACACGGGCGCGAAGGCATGCCAGGAGTGCACACATGGACTTTTGGGACTCCAGCGCCAACTTTCAAAATGTGTCGTCATGGGTACCTGGCCGGCCCGAGGCCGCCAGCCCAAAGCAATGGGTGTCAATGACAGCCATAAACAAAGGAAGCCGCTAAAGCCACCAAACTTCGGAAACGGGCGCGACGGCATGCCAGGAGTGCACAAACGGACTTTCGGGACTCCAGCGCCAACTTTCAAAATGTGTCGTCATGGTTACCTGACCAACCTGGCCGGCCCGAGGCCGCCAGCCCAAAGCAATGGGTTTCAATGACAGCCATGAACAGAAGAAGCTGCTAAAGCCACCAAACTTTGAAAACGGGCGCGAAGGCATGCCAGGAGTGCACAAACGGACTTTCGGGACTCTAGCGCCAACTTTCAAAATGTGTCGTCATGGGTACCTGATCAACCCTGGCCGGCACGAGGCCACCAGCCCAAAGGAATGGGTATCAATGACAGCTACGAACAGAGGAAGCCGCTAAAGCCACCAAACGTCTAAAACGGGCGCAAAGGCATGCCAGGAGTCCACAAACGGACTTTCGGGACTCTAGCGCCAACTTTCAAAATGTGTCGTCATGGGTAACTGACCATACTGGCCGGCCCGAGGCCGCCAGCCCAAAGCAATGGGTGTCAATGACAGCCATAAACGGAGGAAGCCGCTAAAGCCACCAAACTTCGAAAACGGGCGCGAAGGCATGCCGGGAGTGCACAAACGGACTTTCGGGACTCTAGCGCCAACTTTCAAAATGTGTCGTCATGGGTACCTGACCAACCCTGGCCGGCACGAGGCCACCAGCCCAAAGCAATGGGTATCAATGACAGCCATAAACAGAGGAAGCCGCTAAAGCCACCAAACTTCGCACACGGGCACGAAGGCATGCCAGGAGTGCACACATGGACTTTCGGGACTCCAGCGCCAACTTTCAAAATGTGTCATCATGGGTACCTGGCCGGCCCGAGGCCGCCAGCCCAAAGCAATGGGTGTCAATGACAGCCATAAACAGTGGAAGCCGATAAAGCCACCAAACTTCGAAAACGGGCGCGAAGGCATGCCAGGAGTGCACAAACGGACTTTCGGGACTCCAGCGCCTACTTTCAAAATGTGTCGTCATGGGTACCTGACCAACCTGGCCGGCCCGAGGCCGCCAGCCCAAAGCAATGGGTGTCAATGACAGCCATAAACAGAGGAAGCCGCTAAAGCCACTAAACTTCGGAAACGGGCGCGACGGCATGCCAGGAGTGCACAAACGGACTTTCGGGACTCCAGCGCCAACTTTCAAAATGTGTCGTCATGGGTACCTGACCAACCCTGGCCGGCACAAGGCCACCAGCCCAAAGCAATGGGTATCAATGACAGCCATAACCAGAGGAAGCCGCTAAAGCCACCAAACTTCGCACACGGGCACGAAGGCATGCCAGGAGTGCACACATGGACTTTCGGGACTCCAGCGCCAACTTTCAAAATGTGTCATCATGGGTACCTGGCCGGCCCGAGGCCGCCAGCCCAAAGCAATGGGTGTCAATGACAGCCATAAACAGTGGAAGCCGATAAAGCCACCAAACTTCGAAAACGGGCGCGAAGGCATGCCAGGAGTGCACAAACGGACTTTCGGGACTCCAGCGCCTACTTTCAAAATGTGTCGTCATGGGTACCTGACCAACCTGGCCGGCCCGAGGCCGCCAGCCCAAAGCAATGGGTGTCAATGACAGCCATAAACAGAGGAAGCCGCTAAAGTCACCAAACTTCGGAAACGGGCGCGACGGCATGCCAGGAGTGCACAAACGGACTCTCGGGACTCCAGTGCCAACTTTCAAAATGTGTCGTCATGGTTACCTGACCAACCTGGCCGGCCCGAGGCCGCCAGCCCAAAGCAATGGGTTTCAATGACAGCCATGAACAGAAGAAGCTGCTAAAGCCAACAAACTTCGAAAACGGGCGCGAAGGCATGACAGGAGTGCACAAACGGACTTTCGGGACTCTAGCGCCAACTTTCAAAATGTGTCGTCATGGGTACCTGACCAATCCTGGCCGGCACAAGGCCACCAGCCCAAAGCAATGGGTATCAATGACAGCCATAACCAGAGGAAGCCGCTAAAGCCACCAAACTTCGGAAACGGGCGCGACGGCATGCCAGGAGTGCACAAACGGACTTTCAGGACTCCAGCGCCAACTTTCAAAATGTGTCGTCATGGTTACCTGACCAACCTGGCCGGCCCGAGGCCGCCAGCCCAAAGCAATGGGTGTCAATGACAGCCATAAACAGAGGAAGCCGCTAAAGCCACCAAACTTCGCACACGGGCGCGAAGGCATGCCAGGAGTGCACACATGGACTTTTGGGACTCCAGCGCCAACTTTCAAAATGTGTCGTCATGGGTACCTGGCCGGCCCGAGGCCGCCAGCCCAAAGCAATGGGTGTCAATGACAGCCATAAACAAAGGAAGCCGCTAAAGCCACCAAACTTCGGAAACGGGCGCGACGGCATGCCAGGAGTGCACAAACGGACTTTCGGGACTCCAGCGCCAACTTTCAAAATGTGTCGTCATGGTTACCTGACCAACCTGGCCGGCCCGAGGCCGCCAGCCCAAAGCAATGGGTTTCAATGACAGCCATGAACAGAAGAAGCTGCTAAAGCCACCAAACTTTGAAAACGGGCGCGAAGGCATGCCAGGAGTGCACAAACGGACTTTCGGGACTCTAGCGCCAACTTTCAAAATGTGTCGTCATGGGTACCTGATCAACCCTGGCCGGCACGAGGCCACCAGCCCAAAGGAATGGGTATCAATGACAGCTACGAACAGAGGAAGCCGCTAAAGCCACCAAACGTCTAAAACGGGCGCAAAGGCATGCCAGGAGTCCACAAACGGACTTTCGGGACTCTAGCGCCAACTTTCAAAATGTGTCGTCATGGGTAACTGACCATACTGGCCGGCCCGAGGCCGCCAGCCCAAAGCAATGGGTGTCAATGACAGCCATAAACGGAGGAAGCCGCTAAAGCCACCAAACTTCGAAAACGGGCGCGAAGGCATGCCGGGAGTGCACAAACGGACTTTCGGGACTCTAGCGCCAACTTTCAAAATGTGTCGTCATGGGTACCTGACCAACCCTGGCCGGCACGAGGCCACCAGCCCAAAGCAATGGGTATCAATGACAGCCATAAACAGAGGAAGCCGCTAAAGCCACCAAACTTCGCACACGGGCACGAAGGCATGCCAGGAGTGCACACATGGACTTTCGGGACTCCAGCGCCAACTTTCAAAATGTGTCATCATGGGTACCTGGCCGGCCCGAGGCCGCCAGCCCAAAGCAATGGGTGTCAATGACAGCCATAAACAGTGGAAGCCGATAAAGCCACCAAACTTCGAAAACGGGCGCGAAGGCATGCCAGGAGTGCACAAACGGACTTTCGGGACTCCAGCGCCTACTTTCAAAATGTGTCGTCATGGGTACCTGACCAACCTGGCCGGCCCGAGGCCGCCAGCCCAAAGCAATGGGTGTCAATGACAGCCATAAACAGAGGAAGCCGCTAAAGCCACCAAACTTCGGAAACGGGCGCGACGGCATGCCAGGAGTGCACAAACGGACTTTCAGGACTCCAGCGCCAACTTTCAAAATGTGTCGTCATGGTTACCTGACCAACCTGGCCGGCCCGAGGCCGCCAGCCCAAAGCAATGGGTGTCAATGACAGCCATAAACAGAGGAAGCCGCTAAAGCCACCAAACTTCGCACACGGGCGCGAAGGCATGCCAGGAGTGCACACATGGACTTTTGGGACTCCAGCGCCAACTTTCAAAATGTGTCGTCATGGGTACCTGGCCGGCCCGAGGCCGCCAGCCCAAAGCAATGGGTGTCAATGACAGCCATAAACAAAGGAAGCCGCTAAAGCCACCAAACTTCGGAAACGGGCGCGACGGCATGCCAGGAGTGCACAAACGGACTTTCGGGACTCCAGCGCCAACTTTCAAAATGTGTCGTCATGGTTACCTGACCAACCTGGCCGGCCCGAGGCCGCCAGCCCAAAGCAATGGGTTTCAATGACAGCCATGAACAGAAGAAGCTGCTAAAGCCACCAAACTTTGAAAACGGGCGCGAAGGCATGCCAGGAGTGCACAAACGGACTTTCGGGACTCTAGCGCCAACTTTCAAAATGTGTCGTCATGGGTACCTGATCAACCCTGGCCGGCACGAGGCCACCAGCCCAAAGGAATGGGTATCAATGACAGCTACGAACAGAGGAAGCCGCTAAAGCCACCAAACGTCTAAAACGGGCGCAAAGGCATGCCAGGAGTCCACAAACGGACTTTCGGGACTCTAGCGCCAACTTTCAAAATGTGTCGTCATGGGTAACTGACCATACTGGCCGGCCCGAGGCCGCCAGCCCAAAGCAATGGGTGTCAATGACAGCCATAAACAGTGGAAGCCGATAAAGCCACCAAACTTCGAAAACGGGCGCGAAGGCATGCCAGGAGTGCACAAACGGACTTTCGGGACTCCAGCGCCTACTTTCAAAATGTGTCGTCATGGGTACCTGACCAACCTGGCCGGCCCGAGGCCGCCAGCCCAAAGCAATGGGTGTCAATGACAGCCATAAACAGAGGAAGCCGCTAAAGCCACCAAACTTCGGAAACGGGCGCGACGGCATGCCAGGAGTGCACAAACGGACTTTCGGGACTCCAGCGCCAACTTTCAAAATGTGTCGTCATGGTTACCTGACCAACCTGGCCGGCCCAAGGCCGCCAGCCCAAAGCAATGGGTGTCAATGACAGCCATAAACAGAGGAAGCCGCTAAAGCCACCAAACTTCGCACACGGGCGCGAAGGCATGCCAGGAGTGCACACATGGACTTTTGGGACTCCAGCGCCAACTTTCAAAATGTGTCGTCATGGGTACCTGGCCGGCCCGAGGCCGCCAGCCCAAAGCAATGGGTGTCAATGACAGCCATAAACAGTGGAAGCCGATAAAGCCACCAAACTTCGAAAACGGGCGCGAAGGCATGCCAGGAGTGCACAAACGGACTTTCGGGACTCCAGCGCCTACTTTCAAAATGTGTCGTCATGGGTACCTGACCAACCTGGCCGGCCCGAGGCCGCCAGCCCAAAGCAATGGGTGTCAATGACAGCCATAAACAGAGGAAGCCGCTAAAGCCACCAAACTTCGCACACGGGCACGAAGGCATGCCAGGAGTGCACACATGGACTTTCGGGACTCCAGCGCCAACTTTCAAAATGTGTCATCATGGGTACCTGGCCGGCCCGAGGCCGCCAGCCCAAAGCAATGGGTGTCAATGACAGCCATAAACAGTGGAAGCCGATAAAGCCACCAAACTTCGAAAACGGGCGCGAAGGCATGCCAGGAGTGCACAAACGGACTTTCGGGACTCCAGCGCCTACTTTCAAAATGTGTCGTCATGGGTACCTGACCAACCTGGCCGGCCCGAGGCCGCCAGCCCAAAGCAATGGGTGTCAATGACAGCCATAAACAGAGGAAGCCGCTAAAGCCACCAAACTTCGGAAACGGGCGCGACGGCATGCCAGGAGTGCACAAACGGACTTTCGGGACTCCAGCGCCAACTTTCAAAATGTGTCGTCATGGTTACCTGACCAACCTGGCCGGCCCGAGGCCGCCAGCCCAAAGCAATGGGTGTCAATGACAGCCATAAACAGAGGAAGCCGCTAAAGCCACCAAACTTCGCACACGGGCGCGAAGGCATGCCAGGAGTGCACACATGGACTTTTGGGACTCCAGCGCCAACTTTCAAAATGTGTCGTCATGGGTACCTGGCCGGCCCGAGGCCGCCAGCCCAAAGCAATGGGTGTCAATGACAGCCATAAACAGTGGAAGCCGATAAAGCCACCAAACTTCGAAAACGGGCGCGAAGGCATGCCAGGAGTGCACAAACGGACTTTCGGGACTCCAGCGCCTACTTTCAAAATGTGTCGTCATGGGTACCTGACCAACCTGGCCGGCCCGAGGCCGCCAGCCCAAAGCAATGGGTGTCAATGACAGCCATAAACAGAGGAAGCCGCTAAAGCCACCAAACTTCGGAAACGGGCGCGACGGCATGCCAGGAGTGCACAAACGGACTTTCAGGACTCCAGCGCCAACTTTCAAAATGTGTCGTCATGGGTAACTGACCATACTGGCCGGCCCGAGGCCGCCAGCCCAAAGCAATGGGTATCAATGACAGCCATAAACAGAGGAAGCCGCTAAAGCCACCAAACTTCGAAAACGTGCGCAAAGGCATGCCAGGAGTCCACAAACGGACTTTCGGGACTCTAGCGCCAACTTTCAAAATGTGTCGTCATGGGTACCTGGCCGGCCCGAGGCCCCCAGCCCAAAGCAATGGGTATCAATGACAGCCATAAACAGAGGAAGCCGCTAAAGCCACCAAACTTCGAAAACGTGCGCGAAGGCATGCCAGGAGTGCACACACGGACTTTCGGGACTCCAGCGCCAACTTTCAAAATGTGTCGTCATGGTTACCTGACCAACCTGGCCGGCCCGAGGCCGCCAGCCCAAAGCAATGGGTGTCAATGACAGCCATAAACAGAGGAAGCCGCTAAAGCCACCAAACTTTGAAAACGGGCGCGAAGGCATGCCAGGAGTGCACAAACGGACTTTCGGGACTCTAGCGCCAACTTTCAAAATGTGTCGTCATGGGTACCTGATCAACCCTGGCCGGCACGAGGCCACCAGCCCAAAGGAATGGCTATCAATGACAGCCATGAACAGAGGAAGCCGCTAAAGCCACCAAACTTCTAAAACGGTCGCAAAGGCATGCCAGGAGTCCACAAACGGACTTTCGGGACTCCAGCGCCAACTTTCAAAATGTGTCGTTATGGGTACCTGGCCGGCCCGAAGCCCCCAGCACAAAGCAATGGGTATCAATGACAGCCATAAACAGAGGAAGCCGCTAAAGCCACCAAACTTGGCACAATATCATGAAGGCATGCCAGGAGTGCACAAACGGACTTTTGGGACTCTAGCGCCAACTTTCAAAATGTGTCGTCATGGGTACCTGATCAACCCTGGCTGGCACGAGGCCACCAGCCCAAAGGAATGCGTATCAATGACAGCCATGAACAGAGGAAGCAGCTAAAGCCATCAAACTTCTAAAACGGTCGCAAAGGCATGCCAGGAGTCCACAAACGGACTTTCGGGACTCTAGCGCCAACTTTCAAAATGTGTCGTCATGGGTACCTGGCCGGCCCGAGGCCCCCAGCCTAAAGCAATGGGTATCAATGACAGCCATAAACAGAGGAAGCCGCTAAAGCCACCAAACTTCGAAAACGGGCTTAACGGCATGCCAGGAGTCCACACACGGACTTTCGGGACTCCAGCGCCTACTTTCAAAATGTGTCGTCATGGGTACCTGACCAACCTGGCCGGCCCGAGGCCGCCAGCCCAAAGCAATGGGTATCAATGACAGCCATGAACAGAGGAAGCCGCTAAAGCCACCAAACTTCGCACACGGGCGTGAAGACATGCCAGGAGTGCAAACACGGACTTTCGGGACTCCAGCGCCAACTTTCAAAATGTGTCGTCATGGTTACCTGACCAACCTGGCCGGCCCGAGGCCGCCAGCCCAAAGCAATGGGTGTCAATGACAGCCATAAACAGAGGAAGCCGCTAAAGCCACCAAACTTGGCACAATGTCATGAAGGCATGCCAGGAGTGCACAAACGGACTTTCTGGACTGTAGCGCCAACTTTCAAAATGTGTCGTCATGGGTACCTGGCTGGCCCTAGGGCCCCCAGCCCAAAGCAATGGGTGTCAATGACAGCCATAACCAGAGGAAGCCGCTAAAGTTACCAAACTTCGCACACGGGCACGTAGGCATGACAGGAGTGCACACACGGACTTTCGGGACTCCAGCGCCAACTTTCAAAATGTGTCGTTATGGGTACCTGGCCGGCCCGAAGCCCCCAGCCCAAAGCAATGGGTATCAATGACAGCCATAAACAGACGAAGCCGCTAAAGCCACCAAACTTGGCACAATGTCATGAAGGCATGCCAGGAGTGCACAAACGGACTTTCGGGACTCTAGCGCCAACTTTCAAAATGTGTCGTCATGGGTACCTGGCCGGCCCGAGGCCCCCAGCCCAAAGCAATTGGTGTCAATGACAGCCATGAACAGAGGAAGCCGCTAAAGCCACCAAACTTCGAAAACGGGCGCGAAGGCATGCCAGGACTGCACAAACGGACTTTTGGGACTCTAGCGCCAACTTTCAAAATGTGTCGTCATGGTTACCTGACCAACCTGGCCGGCCCGAGGCCGACAGCCCAAAGCAATGGGTATCAATGACAGCCATAAACAGAAGAAGCCGCTAAAGCCACCAAACTTGGCACAATGTCATGAAGGCATGCCAGGAGTGCAAACACGGACTTTCGGGACTCCAGCGCCAACTTTCAAAATGTGTCGTCATGGTTACCTGACCAACCTGGCCGGCCCGAGGCCGCCAGCCCAAAGCAATGGGTGTCAATGACAGCCATAAACAGAGGAAGCCGCTAAAGCCACCAAACTTGGCACAATGTCATGAAGGCATGCCAGGAGTGCACAAACGGACTTTCGGGACTCTAGCCCCAACTTTCAAAATGTGTCGTCATGGGTACCTGATGAACCCTGGCCGGCACGAGGCCACCAGCCCAAAGGAATGGGTATCAATGACAGCCATGAACAGAGGAAGCCGCTAAAGCCACCAAACTTCTAAAACGGTCGCAAAGGCATGCCAGGAGTCCACAAACGGACTTTCGGGACTCTAGCGCCAACTTTCAAAATGTGTCGTCATGGGTACCTGGCCGGCCCGAGGCCCCCAGCCCAAAGCAATGGGTATCAATGACAGCCATAAACAGAGGAAGCCGCTAAAGCCACCAAACTTCGAAAACGGGCTCAACGGCATGCCAGGAGTCCACACACGGACTTTCGGGACTCCAGCGCCTACTTTCAAAATGTGTCGTCATGGGTACCTGACCAACCCTGGCCGGCACGAGGCCACCAGCCCAAAGCAATGGGTGTCAATGACAGCCATAACCAGAGGAAGCCGCTAAAGTTACCAAACTTCGCACACGGGCATGTAAGCATGACAGGAGTGCACACACGGACTTTCGGGACTCCAGCGCCAACTTTCAAAATGTGTCGTTATGGGTACCTGGCCGGCCCGAGGCCCCCAACCCAAAGCAATGGGTATCAATGACAGCCATAAACAGAGGAAGCCGCTAAAGCCACCAAACTTCGAAAACGGGCGCAACGGCATGCCAGGAGTCCACACACGGACTTTCGGGACTCCAGCGCCTACTTTCAAAATGTGTCGTCATGGGTACCTGACCAACCTGGCCGGCCCGAGGCCGCCAGCCCAAAGCAATGGGTGTCAATGACAGCCATGAACAGAGGAAGCCGCTAAAGCCACCAAACTTGGCACAATGTCATGAAGGCATGCCAGGAGTGCACAAACTGACTTTCGGGACTCTAGCGCCAACTTTCAAAATGTGTCGTCATGGGTACCTGGCCGGCACGAGGCCACCAGCCCAAAGCAATGGGTGTCAATGACAGCCATAACCAGAGGAAGCCGCTAAAGCCACCAAACTTGGCACAATGTCATGAAGGCATGCCAGGAGTCCACACACGGACTTTCGGGACTCCAGCGCCTACTTTCAAAATGTGTCGTCATGGGTACCTGGCCGGCCCGAGGCCCCCAGCCCAAAGCAATGGGTGTCAATGACAGCCATAACCAGAGGAAGCCGCTAAAGTTACCAAACTTCGCACACGGGCACGTAAGCATGACAGGAGTGCACACACGGACTTTCGGGACTCCAGCGCCAACTTTCAAAATGTGTCGTTATGGGTACCTGGCCGGCCCGAGGCCCCCAACCCAAAGCAATGGGTATCAATGACAGCCATGAACAGAGGAAGCCGCTAAAGCCACCAAACTTCGAAAACGGGCGCAACGGCATGCCAGGAGTCCACACACGGACTTTCGGGACTCCAGCGCCTACTTTCAAAATGTGTCGTCATGGGTACCTGACCAACCTGGCCGGCCTGAGGCCGCCAGCCCAAAGCAATGGGTGTCAATGACAGCCATGAACAGAGGAAGCCGCTAAAGCCACCAAACTTCGCACACGGGCGCGAAGGCATGCCAGGAGTGCAAACACGGACTTTCGGGACTCCAGCGCCAACTTTCAAAATGTGTCGTCATGGTTACCTGACCAACCTGGCCGACCCGAGGCCGCCAGCCCAAAGCAATGGGTGTCAATGACAGCCATAAACAGAGGAAGCCGCTAAAGCCACCAAACTTTGAAAACGGGCGCGAAGGCATGCCAGGAGTGCACAAACGGACTTTCGGGACTCTAGCGCCAACTTTCAAAATGTGTCGTCATGGGTACCTGATCAACCCTGGCCGGCACGAGGCCAACAGCCCAAAGGAATGGCTATCAATGACAGCCATGAACAGAGGAAGCCGCTAAAGCCACCAAACTTCTAAAACGGTCGCAAAGGCATGCCAGGAGTCCACAAACGGACTTTCGGGACTCTAGCGCCAACTTTCAAAATGTGTCGTCATGGGTACCTGGCCGGCCCGAGGCCCCCAGCCCAAAGCAATGGGTATCAATGACAGCCATAAACAGAGGAAGCCGCTAAAGCCACCAAACTTCTAAAACGGTCGCAAAGGCATGCCAGGAGTCCACAAACGGACTTTCGGGACTCTAGCGCCAACTTTCAAAATGTGTCATCATGGGTACCTGACCAACCCTGGCCGGCACAAGGCCACCAGCCCAAAGCAATGGGTGTCAATGACAGCCATAAACAGAGGAAGCTGCTAAAGCCACCAAACTTCGAAAACGGGCGCGAAGGCATGCCAGGAGTGCACAAACGGACTTTCGGGACTCTAGCGCCAACTTTCAAAATGTGTCGTCTATGGGTACCTGATCAACCCTGGACGGCACGAGGCCACCAGCCCAAAGGAATGGGTATCAATGACAGCCATGAACAGAGGAAGCCGCTAAAGCCACCAAACTTCTAAAACGGTCGCAAAGGCATGCCAGGAGTCCACAAACGGACTTTCGGGACTCTAGCGCCAACTTTCAAAATGTGTCGTCATGGGTACCTGACCAACCCTGGCCGGCACAAGGCCACCAGCCCAAAGCAATGGGTATCAATGACAGCCATAACCAGAGGAAGCCGATAAAGCCACCAAACTTCGCACACGGGCGCGAAGGCATGCCAGGAGTGCACACACGGACTTTCGGGACTCCAGCGCCAACTTTCAAAATGTGTCGTCATGGTTACCTGACCAACCTGGCCGGCCCGAGGCCGCCAGCCCAAAGCAATGGGTGTCAATGACAGCCATAAACAGAGGAAGCCGCTAAAGCCACCAAACTTCGAAAACGGGCGCGAAGGCATGCCAGGAGTGCACAAACGGACTTTCGGGACTCTAGCGCCAACTTTCAAAATGTGTCGTCTATGGGTACCTGATCAACCCTGGACGGCACGAGGCCACCAGCCCAAAGGAATGGGTATCAATGACAGCCATGAACAGAGGAAGCCGCTAAAGCCACCAAACTTCTAAAACGGTCGCAAAGGCATGCCAGGAGTCCACAAACGGACTTTCGGGACTCTAGCGCCAACTTTCAAAATGTGTCGTCATGGGTACCTGACCAACCCTGGCCGGCACAAGGCCACCAGCCCAAAGCAATGGGTATCAATGACAGCCATAAACAGAGGAAGCCGCTAAAGCCACCAAACTTCGAAAACGGGCGCGAAGGCATGCCAGGAGTGCACAAACGGACTTTCGGGACTCTAGCGCCAACTTTCAAAATGTGTCGTCATGGGTACCTGATCAACCCTGGCCGGCACGAGGCCACCAGCCCAAAGGAATGGGTATCACGACAGCCATGAACAGAGGAAGCCGCTAAAGCCACCAAACTTCTAAAACGGTCGCAAAGGCATGCCAGGAGTCCACAAACGGACTTTCGGGACTCTAGCGCCAACTTTCAAAATGTGTCATCATGGGTACCTGACCAACCCTGGCCGGCACAAGGCCACCAGCCCAAAGCAATGGGTGTCAATGACAGCCATAAACAGAGGAAGCTGCTAAAGCCACCAAACTTCGAAAACGGGCGCGAAGGCATGCCAGGAGTGCACAAACGGACTTTCGGGACTCTAGCGCCAACTTTCAAAATGTGTCGTCTATGGGTACCTGATCAACCCTGGACGGCACGAGGCCACCAGCCCAAAGGAATGGGTATCAATGACAGCCATGAACAGAGGAAGCCGCTAAAGCCACCAAACTTCTAAAACGGTCGCAAAGGCATGCCAGGAGTCCACAAACGGACTTTCGGGACTCTAGCGCCAACTTTCAAAATGTGTCGTCATGGGTACCTGACCAACCCTGGCCGGCACAAGGCCACCAGCCCAAAGCAATGGGTATCAATGACAGCCATAACCAGAGGAAGCCGATAAAGCCACCAAACTTCGCACACGGGCGCGAAGGCATGCCAGGAGTGCACACACGGACTTTCGGGACTCCAGCGCCAACTTTCAAAATGTGTCGTCATGGTTACCTGACCAACCTGGCCGGCCCGAGGCCGCCAGCCCAAAGCAATGGGTGTCAATGACAGCCATAAACAGAGGAAGCCGCTAAAGCCACCAAACTTCGAAAACGGGCGCGAAGGCATGCCAGGAGTGCACAAACGGACTTTCGGGACTCTAGCGCCAACTTTCAAAATGTGTCGTCTATGGGTACCTGATCAACCCTGGACGGCACGAGGCCACCAGCCCAAAGGAATGGGTATCAATGACAGCCATGAACAGAGGAAGCCGCTAAAGCCACCAAACTTCTAAAACGGTCGCAAAGGCATGCCAGGAGTCCACAAACGGACTTTCGGGACTCTAGCGACAACTTTCAAAATGTGTCGTCATGGGTACCTGACCAACCCTGGCCGGCACAAGGCCACCAGCCCAAAGCAATGGGTATCAATGACAGCCATAACCAGAGGAAGCCGATAAAGCCACCAAACTTCGCACACGGGCGCGAAGGCATGCCAGGAGTGCACACACGGACTTTCGGGACTCCAGCGCCAACTTTCAAAATGTGTCGTCATGGTTACCTGACCAACCTGGCCGGCCCGAGGCCGCCAGCCCAAAGCAATGGGTGTCAATGACAGCCATAACCAGAGGAAGCCGCTAAAGCCACCAAACTTGGCACAATGTCATGAAGGCATGCCAGGAGTCCACACACGGACTTTCGGGACTCCAGCGCCTACTTTCAAAATGTGTCGTCATGGGTACCTGGCCGGCCCGAGGCCCCCAGCCCAAAGCAATGGGTATCAATGACAGCCATAAACAGAGGAAGCCGCTAAAGCCACCAAACTTCGAAAACGGGCGCAACGGCATGCCAGGAGTCCACACACAGACTTTCGGGACTCCAGCGCCAACTTTCAAAATGTGTCGTCATGGTTACCTGACCAACCTGGCCGGCCCGAGGCCGCCAGCCCAAAGCAATGGGTATCAATGACAGCCATAAACAGACGAAGCCGCTAAAGCCACCAAACTTGGCACAATGTCATGAAGGCATGCCAGGAGTGCACAAACGGACTTTCGGGACTCTAGCGCCAACTTTCAAAATGTGTCGTCATGGGTACCTGGCCGGCCCGAGGCCCCCAGCCCAAAGCAATGGGTATCAATGACAGCCATAAACAGAGGAAGCCGCTAAAGCCACCAAACTTCGAAAACGGGCGCAACGGCATGCCAGGAGTCCACACACGGACTTTCGGGACTCCAGCGCCTACTTTCAAAATGTGTCGTCATGGGTACCTGACCAACCTGGCCGGCCCGAGGCCGCCAGCCCAAAGCAATGGGTGTCAATGACAGCCATGAACAGAGGAAGCCGCTAAAGCCACCAAACTTCGCACACGGGCGCGAAGGCATGCCAGGAGTGCAAACACGGACTTTCGGGACTCTAGCGCCAACTTTCAAAATGTGTCGTCATGGGTACCTGATCAAACCTGGCCGGCACGAGGCCACCAGCCCAAAGGAATGGCTATCAATGACAGCCATGAACAGAGGAAGCCGCTAAAGCCACCAAACTTCTAAAACGGTCGCAAAGGCATGCCAGGAGTCCACAAACGGACTTTCGGGACTCCAGCGCCAACTTTCAAAATGTGTCGTTATGGGTACCTGGCCGGCCCGAAGCCCCCAGCACAAAGCAATGGGTATCAATGACAGCCATAAACAGAGGAAGCCGCTAAAGACACCAAACTTCGAAAACGGGGGCAACGGCATGCCAGGAGTCCACACACGGACTTTCGGGACTCCAGCGCCTACTTTCAAAATGTGTCGTCATGGGTACCTGACCAACCTGGCCGGCCCGAGGCCGCCAGCCCAAAGCAATGGGTGTCAATGACAGCCATGAACAGAGGAAGCCGCTAAAGCCACCAAACTTCGCACACGGGCGCGAAGGCATGCCAGGAGTGCACAAACGGACTTTCGGGACTCTAGCGCCAACTTTCAAAATGTGTCGTCATGGGTACCTGATCAACCCTGGCCGGCACGAGGCCACCAGCCCAAAGGAATGGCTATCAATGACAGCCATGAACAGAGGAAGCCGCTAAAGCCACCAAACTTCTAAAACGGTCGCAAAGGCATGCCAGGAGTCCACAAACGGACTTTCGGGACTCTAGCGCCAACTTTCAAAATGTGTCGTCATGGGTACCTGATCAACCCTGGCCGGCACGAGGCCACCAGCCCAAAGGAATGGGTATCAATGACAGCCATAACCAGAGGAAGCCGATAAAGCCACCAAACTTCGCACACGGGCGCGAAGGCATGCCAGGAGTGCACACACGGACTTTCGGGACTCCAGCGCCAACTTTCAAAATGTGTCGTCTATGGGTACCTGATCAACCCTGGACGGCACGAGGCCACCAGCCCAAAGGAATGGGTATCAATGACAGCCATGAACAGAGGAAGCCGCTAAAGCCACCAAACTTCTAAAACGGTCGCAAAGGCATGCCAGGAGTCCACAAACGGACTTTCGGGACTCTAGCGCCAACTTTCAAAATGTGTCGTCATGGGTACCTGACCAACCCTGGCCGGCACAAGGCCACCAGCCCAAAGCAATGGGTATCAATGACAGCCATAACCAGAGGAAGCCGATAAAGCCACCAAACTTCGCACACGGGCGCGAAGGCATGCCAGGAGTGCACACACGGACTTTCGGGACTCCAGCGCCAACTTTCAAAATGTGTCGTCATGGTTACCTGACCAACCTGGCCGGCCCGAGGCCGCCAGCCCAAAGCAATGGGTGTCAATGACAGCCATAACCAGAGGAAGCCGCTAAAGCCACCAAATTTGGCACAATGTCATGAAGGCATGCCAGGAGTCCACACACGGACTTTCGGGACTCCAGCGCCTACTTTCAAAATGTGTCGTCATGGGTACCTGGCCGGCCCGAGGCCCCCAGCCCAAAGCAATGGGTATCAATGACAGCCATAAACAGAGGAAGCCGCTAAAGCCACCAAACTTCGAAAACGGGCGCAACGGCATGCCAGGAGTCCACACACAGACTTTCGGGACTCCAGCGCCAACTTTCAAAATGTGTCGTCATGGTTACCTGACCAACCTGGCCGGCCCGAGGCCGCCAGCCCAAAGCAATGGGTATCAATGACAGCCATAAACAGACGAAGCCGCTAAAGCCACCAAACTTGGCACAATGTCATGAAGGCATGCCAGGAGTGCACAAACGGACTTTCGGGACTCTAGCGCCAACTTTCAAAATGTGTCGTCATGGGTACCTGGCCGGCCCGAGGCCCCCAGCCCAAAGCAATGGGTATCAATGACAGCCATAAACAGAGGAAGCCGCTAAAGCCACCAAACTTCGAAAACGGGCGCAACGGCATGCCAGGAGTCCACACACGGACTTTCGGGACTCCAGCGCCTACTTTCAAAATGTGTCGTCATGGGTACCTGACCAACCTGGCCGGCCCGAGGCCGCCAGCCCAAAGCAATGGGTGTCAATGACAGCCATGAACAGAGGAAGCCGCTAAAGCCACCAAACTTCGCACACGGGCGCGAAGGCATGCCAGGAGTGCAAACACGGACTTTCGGGACTCTAGCGCCAACTTTCAAAATGTGTCGTCATGGGTACCTGATCAAACCTGGCCGGCACGAGGCCACCAGCCCAAAGGAATGGCTATCAATGACAGCCATGAACAGAGGAAGCCGCTAAAGCCACCAAACTTCTAAAACGGTCGCAAAGGCATGCCAGGAGTCCACAAACGGACTTTCGGGACTCCAGCGCCAACTTTCAAAATGTGTCGTTATGGGTACCTGGCCGGCCCGAAGCCCCCAGCACAAAGCAATGGGTATCAATGACAGCCATAAACAGAGGAAGCCGCTAAAGACACCAAACTTCGAAAACGGGGGCAACGGCATGCCAGGAGTCCACACACGGACTTTCGGGACTCCAGCGCCTACTTTCAAAATGTGTCGTCATGGGTACCTGACCAACCTGGCCGGCCCGAGGCCGCCAGCCCAAAGCAATGGGTGTCAATGACAGCCATGAACAGAGGAAGCCGCTAAAGCCACCAAACTTCGAAAACGGGCGCGAAGGCATGCCAGGAGTGCACAAACGGACTTTCGGGACTCTAGCGCCAACTTTCAAAATGTGTCGTCATGGGTACCTGGCCGGCCCGAGGCCCCCAGCCCAAAGCAATGGGTGTCAATGACAGCCATGAACAGAGGAAGCCGCTAAAGCCACCAAACTTCGAAAACGGGCGCGAAGGCATGCCAGGACTGCACAAACGGACTTTCGGGACTCTAGCGCCAACTTTCAAAATGTGTCGTCATGGGTACCTGACCAACCCTGGCCGGCCCGAGGCCACCAGCCCAAAGCAATGGGTATCAATGACAGCCATAAACAGAGGAAGCCGCTAAAGCCACCAAACTTGGCACAATGTCATGAAGGCATGCCAGGAGTGCACAAACGGACTTTCGGGACTCTAGCGCCAACTTTCAAAATGTGTCGTCATGGGTACCTGGCCGGCCCGAGGCCCCCAGCCCAAAGCAATGGGTGTCAATGACAGCCATGAACAGAGGAAGCCGCTAAAGCCACCAAACTTGGCACAATGTCATGAAGGCATGCCAGGAGTGCACAAACGGACTTTCGGGACTCTAGCGCCTACTTTCAAAATGTGTCGTCATGGGTACCTGACCAACCTGGCCGGCCCGAGGCCGCCAGCCCAAAGCAATGGGTGTCAATGACAGCCATGAACAGAGGAAGCCGCTAAAGCCACCAAACTTCGCACACGGGCGCGAAGGCATGCCAGGAGTGCAAACACGGACTTTCGGGACTCCAGCGCCTACTTTCAAAATGTGTCGTCATGGGTACCTGACCAACCTGGCCGGCCCGAGGCCGCCAGCCCAAAGCAATGGGTGTCAATGACAGCCATGAACAGAGGAAGCCGCTAAAGCCACCAAACTTCGCACACGGGCGCGAAGGCATGCCAGGAGTGCAAACACGGACTTTCGGGACTCCAGCGCCTACTTTCAAAATGTGTCGTCATGGGTACCTGACCAACCTGGCCGGCACGAGGCCACCAGCCCAAAGGAATGGCTATCAATGACAGCCATGAACAGAGGAAGCCGCTAAAGCCACCAAACTTCTAAAACGGTCGCAAAGGCATGCCAGGAGTCCACAAACGGACTTTCGGGACTCTAGCGCCAACTTTCAAAATGTGTCGTCATGGGTACCTGGCCGGCCCGAGGCCCCCAGCCCAAAGCAATGGGTATCAATGACAGCCATAAACAGAGGAAGCCGCTAAAGCCACCAAACTTCGAAAACGTGCGCAAAGGCATGCCAGGAGTCCACAAACGGACTTTCGGGACTCTAGCGCCAACTTTCAAAATGTGTCGTCATGGGTACCTGGCCGGCCCGAGGCCCCCAGCCCAAAGCAATGGTTATCAATGACAGCCATAAACAGAGGAAGCCGCTAAAGCCACCAAACTTCGAAAACGTGCGCGAAGGCATGCCAGGAGTGCACACACGGACTTTCGGGACTCCAGCGCCAACTTTCAAAATGTGTCGTCATGGTTACCTGACCAACCTGGCCGGCCCGAGGCCGCCAGCCCAAAGCAATGGGTGTCAATGACAGCCATAAACAGAGGAAGCCGCTAAAGCCACCAAACTTTGAAAACGGGCGCGAAGGCATGCCAGGAGTGCACAAACGGACTTTCGGGACTCTAGCGCCAACTTTCAAAATGTGTCGTCATGGGTACCTGATCAACCCTGGCCGGCACGAGGCCACCAGCCCAAAGGAATGGCTATCAATGACAGCCATGAACAGAGGAAGCCGCTAAAGCCACCAAACTTCTAAAACGGTCGCAAAGGCATGCCAGGAGTCCACAAACGGACTTTCGGGACTCCAGCGCCAACTTTCAAAATGTGTCGTTATGGGTACCTGGCCGGCCCGAAGCCCCCAGCACAAAGCAATGGGTATCAATGACAGCCATAAACAGAGGAAGCCGCTAAAGCCACCAAACTTCGAAAACGGGCGCGAAGGCATGCCAGGAGTGCACAAACGGACTTTCGGGACTCTAGCGCCAACTTTCAAAATGTGTTGTCATGGTTACCTGACCAACCTGGCCGGCCCGAGGCCGCCAGCCCAAAGCAATGGGTATCAATGACAGCCATAAACAGACGAAGCCGCTAAAGCCACCAAACTTGGCACAATATCATGAAGGCATGCCAGGAGTGCACAAACGGACTTTCGGGACTCTAGCGCCAACTTTCAAAATGTGTCGTCATGGGTACCTGGCCGGCCCGAGGCCCCCAGCCCAAAGCAATGGGTGTCAATGACAGCCATGAACAGAGGAAGCCGCTAAAGCCACCAAACTTCGAAAACGGGCGCGAAGGCATGCCAGGACTGCACAAACGGACTTTCGGGACTCTAGCGCCAACTTTCAAAATGTGTCGTCATGGGTACCTGACCAACCCTGGCCGGCCCGAGGCCACCAGCCCAAAGCAATGGGTATCAATGACAGCCATAAACAGAGGAAGCCGCTAAAGCCACCAAACTTCGCACACGGGCGTGAAGGCATGCCAGGAGTGCAAACACGGACTTTCGGGACTCCAGCGCCAACTTTCAAAATGTGTCGTCATGGTTACCTGACCAACCTGGCCGGCCCGAGGCCGCCAGCCCAAAGCAATGGGTGTCAATGACAGCCATAAACAGAGGAAGCCGCTAAAGCCACCAAACTTGGCACAATGTCATGAAGGCATGCCAGGAGTGCACAAACGGACTTTCGGGACTCTAGCGCCAACTTTCAAAATGTGTCGTCATGGGTACCTGATCAACCCTGGCTGGCACGAGGCCACCAGCCCAAAGGAATGCGTATCAATGACAGCCATGAACAGAGGAAGCAGCTAAAGCCATCAAACTTCTAAAACGGTCGCAAAGGCATGCCAGGAGTCCACAAACGGACTTTCGGGACTCTAGCGCCAACTTTCAAAATGTGTCGTCATGGGTACCTGGCCGGCCCGAGGCCCCCAGCCTAAAGCAATGGGTATCAATGACAGCCATAAACAGAGGAAGCCGCTAAAGCCACCAAACTTCGAAAACGGGCTTAACGGCATGCCAGGAGTCCACACACGGACTTTCGGGACTCCAGCGCCTACTTTCAAAATGTGTCGTCATGGGTACCTGACCAACCTAGCCGGCCCGAGGCCGCCAGCCCAAAGCAATGGGTATCAATGACAGCCATGAACAGAGGAAGCCGCTAAAGCCACCAAACTTCGCACACGGGCGTGAAGACATGCCAGGAGTGCAAACACGGACTTTCGGGACTCCAGCGCCAACTTTCAAAATGTGTCGTCATGGTTACCTGACCAACCTGGCCGGCCCGAGGCCGCCAGCCCAAAGCAATGGGTGTCAATGACAGCCATAAACAGAGGAAGCCGCTAAAGCCACCAAACTTGGCACAATGTCATGAAGGCATGCCAGGAGTGCACAAACGGACTTTCTGGACTCTAGCGCCAACTTTCAAAATGTGTCGTCATGGGTACCTGGCTGGCCCTAGGGCCCCCAGCCCAAAGCAATGGGTGTCAATGACAGCCATAACCAGAGGAAGCCGCTAAAGGTACCAAACTTCGCACACGGGCACGTAGGCATGACAGGAGTGCACACACGGACTTTCGGGACTCCAGCGCCAACTTTCAAAATGTGTCGTTATGGGTACCTGGCCGGCCCGAAGCCCCCAGCCCAAAGCAATGGGTATCAATGACAGCCATAAACAGACGAAGCCGCTAAAGCCACCAAACTTGGCACAATGTCATGAAGGCATGCCAGGAGTGCACAAACGGACTTTCGGGACTCTAGCGCCAACTTTCAAAATGTGTCGTCATGGGTACCTGGCCGGCCCGAGGCCCCCAGCCCAAAGCAATTGGTGTCAATGACAGCCATGAACAGAGGAAGCCGCTAAAGCCACCAAACTTCGAAAACGGGCGCGAAGGCATGCCAGGACTGCACAAACGGACTTTTGGGACTCTAGCGCCAACTTTCAAAATGTGTCGTCATGGTTACCTGACCAACCTGGCCGGCCCGAGGCCGACAGCCCAAAGCAATGGGTATCAATGACAGCCATAAACAGAAGAAGCCGCTAAAGCCACCAAACTTGGCACAATGTCATGAAGGCATGCCAGGAGTGCAAACACGGACTTTCGGGACTCCAGCGCCAACTTTCAAAATGTGTCGTCATGGTTACCTGACCAACCTGGCCGGCCCGAGGCCGCCAGCCCAAAGCAATGGGTGTCAATGACAGCCATAAACAGAGGAAGCCGCTAAAGCCACCAAACTTGGCACAATGTCATGAAGGCATGCCAGGAGTGCACAAACGGACTTTCGGGACTCTAGCCCCAACTTTCAAAATGTGTCGTCATGGGTACCTGATCAACCCTGGCCGGCACGAGGCCACCAGCCCAAAGGAATGGGTATCAATGACAGCCATGAACAGAGGAAGCCGCTAAAGCCACCAAACTTCTAAAACGGTCGCAAAGGCATGCCAGGAGTCCACAAACGGACTTTCGGGACTCTAGCGCCAACTTTCAAAATGTGTCGTCATGGGTACCTGGCCGGCCCGAGGCCCCCAGCCCAAAACAATGGGTATCAATGACAGCCATAAACAGAGGAAGCCGCTAAAGCCACCAAACTTCGAAAACGGGCTCAACGGCATGCCAGGAGTCCACACACGGACTTTCGGGACTCCAGCGCCTACTTTCAAAATGTGTCGTCATGGGTACCTGACCAACCTGGCCGGCCCGAGGCCAACAGCCCAAAGGAATGGCTATCAATGACAGCCATGAACAGAGGAAGCCGCTAAAGCCACCAAACTTCTAAAACGGTCGCAAAGGCATGCCAGGAGTCCACAAACGGACTTTCGGGACTCTAGCGCCAACTTTCAAAATGTGTCGTCATGGGTACCTGGCCGGCCCGAGGCCCCCAGCCCAAAGCAATGGGTATCAATGACAGCCATAAACAGAGGAAGCCGCTAAAGCCACCAAACTTCGAAAACGGGCGCGAAGGCATGCCAGGAGTGCACAAACGGACTTTCGGGACTCTAGCGCCAACTTTCAAAATGTGTCGTCATGGGTACCTGATCAACCCTGGCCGGCACGAGGCCACCAGCCCAAAGGAATGGGTATCACGACAGCCATGAACAGAGGAAGCCGCTAAAGCCACCAAACTTCTAAAACGGTCGCAAAGGCATGCCAGGAGTCCACAAACGGACTTTCGGGACTCTAGCGCCAACTTTCAAAATGTGTCATCATGGGTACCTGACCAACCTGGCCGGCCCGAGGCCGCCAGCCCAAAGCAATGGGTGTCAATGACAGCCATGAACAGAGGAAGCCGCTAAAGCCACCAAACTTGGCACAATGTCATGAAGGCATGCCAGGAGTGCACAAACTGACTTTCGGGACTCTAGCGCCAACTTTCAAAATGTGTCGTCATGGGTACCTGGCCGGCACGAGGCCACCAGCCCAAAGCAATGGGTGTCAATGACAGCCATAACCAGAGGAAGCCGCTAAAGCCACCAAACTTGGCACAATGTCATGAAGGCATGCCAGGAGTCCACACACGGACTTTCGGGACTCCAGCGCCTACTTTCAAAATGTGTCGTCATGGGTACCTGGCCGGCCCGAGGCCCCCAGCCCAAAGCAATGGGTGTCAATGACAGCCATAACCAGAGGAAGCCGCTAAAGTTACCAAACTTCGCACACGGGCACGTAAGCATGACAGGAGTGCACACACGGACTTTCGGGACTCCAGCGCCAACTTTCAAAATGTGTCGTTATGGGTACCTGGCCGGCCCGAGGCCCCCAACCCAAAGCAATGGGTATCAATGACAGCCATGAACAGAGGAAGCCGCTAAAGCCACCAAACTTCGAAAACGGGCGCAACGGCATGCCAGGAGTCCACACACGGACTTTCGGGACTCCAGCGCCTACTTTCAAAATGTGTCGTCATGGGTACCTGACCAACCTGGCCGGCCTGAGGCCGCCAGCCCAAAGCAATGGGTGTCAATGACAGCCATGAACAGAGGAAGCCGCTAAAGCCACCAAACTTCGCACACGGGCGCGAAGGCATGCCAGGAGTGCAAACACGGACTTTCGGGACTCCAGCGCCAACTTTCAAAATGTGTCGTCATGGTTACCTGACCAACCTGGCCGACCCGAGGCCGCCAGCCCAAAGCAATGGGTGTCAATGACAGCCATAAACAGAGGAAGCCGCTAAAGCCACCAAACTTTGAAAACGGGCGCGAAGGCATGCCAGGAGTGCAAAAACGGACTTTCGGGACTCTAGCGCCAACTTTCAAAATGTGTCGTCATGGGTACCTGATCAACCCTGGCCGGCACGAGGCCAACAGCCCAAAGGAATGGCTATCAATGACAGCCATGAACAGAGGAAGCCGCTAAAGCCACCAAACTTCTAAAACGGTCGCAAAGGCATGCCAGGAGTCCACAAACGGACTTTTGGGACTCTAGCGCCAACTTTCAAAATGTGTCGTCATGGGTACCTGGCCGGCCCGAGGCCCCCAGCCCAAAGCAATGGGTATCAATGACAGCCATAAACAGAGGAAGCCGCTAAAGCCACCAAACTTCGAAAACGGGCGCGAAGGCATGCCAGGAGTGCACAAACGGACTTTCGGGACTCTAGCGCCAACTTTCAAAATGTGTCGTCATGGGTACCTGATCAACCCTGGCCGGCACGAGGCCACCAGCCCAAAGGAATGGGTATCACGACAGCCATGAACAGAGGAAGCCGCTAAAGCCACCAAACTTCTAAAACGGTCGCAAAGGCATGCCAGGAGTCCACAAACGGACTTTCGGGACTCTAGCGCCAACTTTCAAAATGTGTCATCATGGGTACCTGACCAACCCTGGCCGGCACAAGGCCACCAGCCCAAAGCAATGGGTGTCAATGACAGCCATAAACAGAGGAAGCTGCTAAAGCCACCAAACTTCGAAAACGGGCGCGAAGGCATGCCAGGAGTGCACAAACGGACTTTCGGGACTCTAGCGCCAACTTTCAAAATGTGTCGTCTATGGGTACCTGATCAACCCTGGACGGCACGAGGCCACCAGCCCAAAGGAATGGGTATCAATGACAGCCATGAACAGAGGAAGCCGCTAAAGCCACCAAACTTCTAAAACGGTCGCAAAGGCATGCCAGGAGTCCACAAACGGACTTTCGGGACTCTAGCGCCAACTTTCAAAATGTGTCGTCATGGGTACCTGGCCGGCCCGAGGCCCCCAGCCCAAAGCAATGGGTATCAATGACAGCCATAAACAGAGGAAGCCGCTAAAGCCACCAAACTTCGAAAACGGGCTCAACGGCATGCCAGGAGTCCACACACGGACTTTCGGGACTCCAGCACCTACTTTCAAAATGTGTCGTCATGGGTACCTGACCAACCTGGCCGGCCCGAGGCCGCCAGCCCAAAGCAATGGGTGTCAATGACAGCCATGAACAGAGGAAGCCGCTAAAGCCACCAAACTTGGCACAATGTCATGAAGGCATGCCAGGAGTGCACAAACTGACTTTCGGGACTCTAGCGCCAACTTTCAAAATGTGTCGTCATGGGTACCTGGCCGGCACGAGGCCACCAGCCCAAAGCAATGGGTGTCAATGACAGCCATAACCAGAGGAAGCCGCTAAAGCCACCAAACTTGGCACAATGTCATGAAGGCATGCCAGGAGTCCACACACGGACTTTCGGGACTCCAGCGCCTACTTTCAAAATGTGTCGTCATGGGTACCTGGCCGGCCCGAGGCCCCCAGCCCAAAGCAATGGGTGTCAATGACAGCCATAACCAGAGGAAGCCGCTAAAGTTACCAAACTTCGCACACGGGCACGTAAGCATGACAGGAGTGCACACACGGACTTTCGGGACTCCAGCGCCAACTTTCAAAATGTGTCGTTATGGGTACCTGGCCGGCCCGAGGCCCCCAACCCAAAGCAATGGGTATCAATGACAGCCATGAACAGAGGAAGCCGCTAAAGCCACCAAACTTCGAAAACGGGCGCAACGGCATGCCAGGAGTCCACACACGGACTTTCGGGACTCCGGCGCCTACTTTCAAAATGTGTCGTCATGGGTACCTGACCAACCTGGCCGGCCTGAGGCCGCCAGCCCAAAGCAATGGGTGTCAATGACAGCCATGAACAGAGGAAGCCGCTAAAGCCACCAAACTTCGCACACGGGCGCGAAGGCATGCCAGGAGTGCAAACACGGACTTTCGGGACTCCAGCGCCAACTTTCAAAATGTGTCGTCATGGTTACCTGACCAACCTGGCCGACCCGAGGCCGCCAGCCCAAAGCAATGGGTGTCAATGACAGCCATAAACAGAGGAAGCCGCTAAAGCCACCAAACTTTGAAAACGGGCGCGAAGGCATGCCAGGAGTGCAAAAACGGACTTTCGGGACTCTAGCGCCAACTTTCAAAATGTGTCGTCATGGGTACCTGATCAACCCTGGCCGGCACGAGGCCAACAGCCCAAAGGAATGGCTATCAATGACAGCCATGAACAGAGGAAGCCGCTAAAGCCACCAAACTTCTAAAACGGTCGCAAAGGCATGCCAGGAGTCCACAAACGGACTTTCGGGACTCTAGCGCTAACTTTCAAAATGTGTCGTCATGGGTACCTGGCCGGCCCGAGGCCCCCAGCCCAAAGCAATGGGTATCAATGACAGCCATAAACAGAGGAAGCCGCTAAAGCCACCAAACTTCGAAAACGGGCGCGAAGGCATGCCAGGAGTCCACAAACGGACTTTCGGGACTCTAGCGCCAACTTTCAAAATGTGTCGTCATGGGTACCTGGCCGGCCCGAGGCCCCCAGCCCAAAGCAATGGGTATCAATGACAGCCATAAACAGAGGAAGCCGCTAAAGCCACCAAACTTCGAAAACGGGCTCAACGGCATGCCAGGAGTCCACACACGGACTTTCGGGACTCCAGCACCTACTTTCAAAATGTGTCGTCATGGGTACCTGACCAACCTGGCCGGCCCGAGGCCGCCAGCCCAAAGCAATGGGTGTCAATGACAGCCATGAACAGAGGAAGCCGCTAAAGCCACCAAACTTGGCACAATGTCATGAAGGCATGCCAGGAGTGCACAAACTGACTTTCGGGACTCTAGCGCCAACTTTCAAAATGTGTCGTCATGGGTACCTGGCCGGCACGAGGCCACCAGCCCAAAGCAATGGGTGTCAATGACAGCCATAACCAGAGGAAGCCGCTAAAGCCACCAAACTTGGCACAATGTCATGAAGGCATGCCAGGAGTCCACACACGGACTTTCGGGACTCCAGCGCCTACTTTCAAAATGTGTCGTCATGGGTACCTGGCCGGCCCGAGGCCCCCAGCCCAAAGCAATGGGTGTCAATGACAGCCATAACCAGAGGAAGCCGCTAAAGTTACCAAACTTCGCACACGGGCACGTAAGCATGACAGGAGTGCACACACGGACTTTCGGGACTCCAGCGCCAACTTTCAAAATGTGTCGTTATGGGTACCTGGCCGGCCCGAGGCCCCCAACCCAAAGCAATGGGTATCAATGACAGCCATGAACAGAGGAAGCCGCTAAAGCCACCAAACTTCGAAAACGGGCGCAACGGCATGCCAGGAGTCCACACACGGACTTTCGGGACTCCGGCGCCTACTTTCAAAATGTGTCGTCATGGGTACCTGACCAACCTGGCCGGCCTGAGGCCGCCAGCCCAAAGCAATGGGTGTCAATGACAGCCATGAACAGAGGAAGCCGCTAAAGCCACCAAACTTCGCACACGGGCGCGAAGGCATGCCAGGAGTGCAAACACGGACTTTCGGGACTCCAGCGCCAACTTTCAAAATGTGTCGTCATGGTTACCTGACCAACCTGGCCGACCCGAGGCCGCCAGCCCAAAGCAATGGGTGTCAATGACAGCCATAAACAGAGGAAGCCGCTAAAGCCACCAAACTTTGAAAACGGGCGCGAAGGCATGCCAGGAGTGCAAAAACGGACTTTCGGGACTCTAGCGCCAACTTTCAAAATGTGTCGTCATGGGTACCTGATCAACCCTGGCCGGCACGAGGCCAACAGCCCAAAGGAATGGCTATCAATGACAGCCATGAACAGAGGAAGCCGCTAAAGCCACCAAACTTCTAAAACGGTCGCAAAGGCATGCCAGGAGTCCACAAACGGACTTTCGGGACTCTAGCGCTAACTTTCAAAATGTGTCGTCATGGGTACCTGGCCGGCCCGAGGCCCCCAGCCCAAAGCAATGGGTATCAATGACAGCCATAAACAGAGGAAGCCGCTAAAGCCACCAAACTTCGAAAACGGGCGCGAAGGCATGCCAGGAGTGCACAAACGGACTTTCGGGACTCTAGCGCCAACTTTCAAAATGTGTCGTCATGGGTACCTGATCAACCCTGGCCGGCACGAGGCCACCAGCCCAAAGGAATGGGTATCACGACAGCCATGAACAGAGGAAGCCGCTAAAGCCACCAAACTTCTAAAACGGTCGCAAAGGCATGCCAGGAGTCCACAAACGGACTTTCGGGACTCTAGCGCCAACTTTCAAAATGTGTCATCATGGGTACCTGACCAACCCTGGCCGGCACAAGGCCACCAGCCCAAAGCAATGGGTGTCAATGACAGCCATAAACAGAGGAAGCTGCTAAAGCCACCAAACTTCGAAAACGGGCGCGAAGGCATGCCAGGAGTGCACAAACGGACTTTCGGGACTCTAGCGCCAACTTTCAAAATGTGTCGTCTATGGGTACCTGATCAACCCTGGACGGCACGAGGCCACCAGCCCAAAGGAATGGGTATCAATGACAGCCATGAACAGAGGAAGCCGCTAAAGCCACCAAACTTCTAAAACGGTCGCAAAGGCATGCCAGGAGTCCACAAACGGACTTTCGGGACTCTAGCGCCAACTTTCAAAATGTGTCGTCATGGGTACCTGACCAACCCTGGCCGGCACAAGGCCACCAGCCCAAAGCAATGGGTATCAATGACAGCCATAACCAGAGGAAGCCGATAAAGCCACCAAACTTCGCACACGGGCGCGAAGGCATGCCAGGAGTGCACACACGGACTTTCGGGACTCCAGCGCCAACTTTCAAAATGTGTCGTCATGGTTACCTGACCAACCTGGCCGGCCCGAGGCCGCCAGCCCAAAGCAATGGGTGTCAATGACAGCCATAAACAGAGGAAGCCGCTAAAGCCACCAAACTTCGAAAACGGGCGCGAAGGCATGCCAGGAGTGCACAAACGGACTTTCGGGACTCTAGCGCCAACTTTCAAAATGTGTCGTCTATGGGTACCTGATCAACCCTGGACGGCACGAGGCCACCAGCCCAAAGGAATGGGTATCAATGACAGCCATGAACAGAGGAAGCCGCTAAAGCCACCAAACTTCTAAAACGGTCGCAAAGGCATGCCAGGAGTCCACAAACGGACTTTCGGGACTCTAGCGCCAACTTTCAAAATGTGTCGTCATGGGTACCTGACCAACCCTGGCCGGCACAAGGCCACCAGCCCAAAGCAATGGGTATCAATGACAGCCATAACCAGAGGAAGCCGATAAAGCCACCAAACTTCGCACACGGGCGCGAAGGCATGCCAGGAGTGCACACACGGACTTTCGGGACTCCAGCGCCAACTTTCAAAATGTGTCGTCATGGTTACCTGACCAACCTGGCCGGCCCGAGGCCGCCAGCCCAAAGCAATGGGTGTCAATGACAGCCATAACCAGAGGAAGACGCTAAAGCCACCAAACTTGGCACAATGTCATGAAGGCATGCCAGGAGTCCACACACGGACTTTCGGGACTCCAGCGCCTACTTTCAAAATGTGTCGTCATGGGTACCTGGCCGGCCCGAGGCCCCCAGCCCAAAGCAATGGGTATCAATGACAGCCATAAACAGAGGAAGCCGCTAAAGCCACCAAACTTCGAAAACGGGCGCAACAGCATGCCAGGAGTCCACACACGGACTTTCGGGACTCCAGCGCCAACTTTCAAAATGTGTCGTCATGGTTACCTGACCAACCTGGCCAGCCCGAGGCCGCCAGCCCAAAGCAATGGGTATCAATGACAGCCATAAACAGACGAAGCCGCTAAAGCCACCAAACTTGGCACAATGTCATGAAGGCATGCCAGGAGTGCACAAACGGACTTTCGGGACTCTAGCGCCAACTTTCAAAATGTGTCGTCATGGGTACCTGGCCGGCCCGAGGCCCCCAGCCCAAAGCAATGGGTATCAATGACAGCCATGAACAAAGGAAGCCGCTAAAGCCACCAAACTTCGAAAACGGGCGCGAAGGCATGCCAGGACTGCACAAACGGACTTTCGGGACTCTAGCGCCAACTTTCAAAATGTGTCGTCATGGGTACCTGGCCGGCCCGAGGCCCCCAGCCCAAAGCAATGGGTGTCAATGACAGCCATGAACAGAGGAAGCCGCTAAAGCCACCAAACTTCGCACACGGGCACGTAGGCATGACAGGAGTGCACACACGGACTTTCGGGACTCCAGCGCCAACTTTCAAAATGTGTCGTTATGGGTACCTGGCCGGCCCGAAGCCCCCAGCCCAAAGCAATGGGTATCAATGACAGCCATAAACAGACGAAGCCGCTAAAGCCACCAAACTTGGCACAATGTCATGAAGGCATGCCAGGAGTGCACAAACGGACTTTCGGGACTCTAGCACCAACTTTCAAAATGTGTCGTCATGGGTACCTGGCCGGCCCGAGGCCCCCAGCCCAAAGCAATGGGTGTCAATGACAGCCATGAACAGAGGAAGCCGCTAAAGCCACCAAACTTCGCACACGGGCGCGAAGGCATGCCAGGAGTGCACACACGGACTTTCGGGACTCCAGCGCCAACTTTCAAAATGTGTCGTCATGGTTACCTGACCAACCTGGCCGGCCCGAGGCCGCCAGCCCAAAGCAATGGGTGTCAATGATAGCCATAAACAGAGGAAGCCGCTAAAGCCACCAAACTTGGCACAATGTCATGAAGGCATGCCAGGAGTGCACAAACGGACTTTCGGGACTCTAGCGCCAACTTTCAAAATGTGTCGTCATGGTTACCTGACCAACCTGGCCGGCCCGAGGCCGACAGCCCAAAGCAATGGGTATCAATGACAGCCATAAACAGAAGAAGCCGCTAAAGCCACCAAACTTGGCACAATGTCATGAAGGCATGCCAGGAGTGCAAACACGGACTTTCGGGACTCCAGCGCCAACTTTCAAAATGTGTCATCATGGTTACCTGACCAACCTGGCCGGCCCGAGGCCGCCAGCCCAAAGCAATGGGTGTCAATGACAGCCATAAACAGAGGAAGCCGCTAAAGCCACCAAACTTGGCACAATGTCATGAAGGCATGCCAGGAGTGCACAAACGGACTTTCGGGACTCTAGCCCCAACTTTCAAAATGTGTCGTCATGGGTACCTGATCAACCCTGGCCGGCACGAGGCCACCAGCCCAAAGGAATGGGTATCAATGACAGCCATAAACAGAGGAAGCCGCTAAAGCCACCAAACTTCTAAAACGGTCGCAAAGGCATGCCAGGAGTCCACAAACGGACTTTCGGGACTCTAGCGCCAACTTTCAAAATGTGTCGTCATGGGTACCTGGCCGGCCCGAGGCCCCCAGCCCAAAGCAATGGGTATCAATGACAGCCATAAACAGAGGAAGCCGCTAAAGCCACCAAACTTCGAAAACGGGCTCAACGGCATGCCAGGAGTCCACACACGGACTTTCGGGACTCCAGCGCCTACTTTCAAAATGTGTCGTCATGGGTACCTGACCAACCCTGGCCGGCACGAGGCCACCAGCCCAAAGCAATGGGTGTCAATGACAGCCATAACCAGAGGAAGCCGCTAAAGTTACCAAACTTCGCACACGGGCACATAAGCATGACAGGAGTGCACACACGGACTTTCGGGACTCCAGCGCCAACTTTCAAAATGTGTCGTTATGGGTACCTGGCCGGCCCGAGGCCCCCAACCCAAAGCAATGGGTATCAATGACAGCCATGAACAGAGGAAGCCGCTAAAGCCACCAAACTTCGAAAACGGGCGCAACGGCATGCCAGGAGTCCACACACGGACTTTCGGGACTCCAGCGCCTACTTTCAAAATGTGTCGTCATGGGTACCTGACCAACCTGGCCGGCCTGAGGCCGCCAGCCCAAAGCAATGGGTGTCAATGACAGCCATGAACAGAGGAAGCCGCTAAAGCCACCAAACTTCGCACACGGGCGCGAAGGCATGCCAGGAGTGCAAACACGGACTTTCGGGACTCCAGCGCCAACTTTCAAAATGTGTCGTCATGGTTACCTGACCAACCTGGCCGACCCGAGGCCGCCAGCCCAAAGCAATGGGTATCAATGACAGCCATAAACAGAGGAAGCCGCTAAAGCCACCAAACTTCGAAAACGGGCGCGAAGGCATGCCAGGAGTGCACAAACGGACTTTCGGGACTCTAGCGCCAACTTTCAAAATGTGTCGTCATGGGTACCTGATCAACCCTGGCCGGCACGAGGCCACCAGCCCAAAGGAATGGGTATCACGACAGCCATGAACAGAGGAAGCCGCTAAAGCCACCAAACTTCTAAAACGGTCGCAAAGGCATGCCAGGAGTCCACAAACGGACTTTCGGGACTCTAGCGCCAACTTTCAAAATGTGTCATCATGGGTACCTGACCAACCCTGGCCGGCACAAGGCCACCAGCCCAAAGCAATGGGTATCAATGACAGCCATAAACAGACGAAGCCGCTAAAGCCACCAAACTTGGCACAATGTCATGAAGGCATGCCAGGAGTGCACAAACGGACTTTCGGGACTCTAGCGCCAACTTTCAAAATGTGTCGTCATGGGTACCTGGCCGGCCCGAGGCCCCCAGCCCAAAGCAATGGGTATCAATGACAGCCATGAACAAAGGAAGCCGCTAAAGCCACCAAACTTCGAAAACGGGCGCGAAGGCATGCCAGGACTGCACAAACGGACTTTCGGGACTCTAGCGCCAACTTTCAAAATGTGTCGTCATGGGTACCTGGCCGGCCCGAGGCCCCCAGCCCAAAGCAATGGGTGTCAATGACAGCCATGAACAGAGGAAGCCGCTAAAGCCACCAAACTTCGCACACGGGCACGTAGGCATGACAGGAGTGCACACACGGACTTTCGGGACTCCAGCGCCAACTTTCAAAATGTGTCGTTATGGGTACCTGGCCGGCCCGAAGCCCCCAGCCCAAAGCAATGGGTATCAATGACAGCCATAAACAGACGAAGCCGCTAAAGCCACCAAACTTGGCACAATGTCATGAAGGCATGCCAGGAGTGCACAAACGGACTTTCGGGACTCTAGCGCCAACTTTCAAAATGTGTCGTCATGGGTACCTGGCCGGCCCGAGGCCCCCAGCCCAAAGCAATGGGTGTCAATGACAGCCATGAACAGAGGAAGCCGCTAAAGCCACCAAACTTCGAAAACGGGCGCGAAGGCATGCCAGGACTGCACAAACGGACTTTCGGGACTCTAGCGCCAACTTTCAAAATGTGTCGTCATGGGTACCTGACCAACCCTGGCCGGCACAAGGCCACCAGCCCAAAGCAATGGGTATCAATGACAGCCATAACCAGAGGAAGCCGATAAAGCCACCAAACTTCGCACACGGGCGCGAAGGCATGCCAGGAGTGCACACACGGACTTTCGGGACTCCAGCGCCAACTTTCAAAATGTGTCGTCATGGTTACCTGACCAACCTGGCCGGCCCGAGGCCGCCAGCCCAAAGCAATGGGTGTCAATGACAGCCATAACCAGAGGAAGCCGCTAAAGCCACCAAACTTGGCACAATGTCATGAAGGCATGCCAGGAGTCCACACACGGACTTTCGGGACTCCAGCGCCTACTTTCAAAATGTGTCGTCATGGGTACCTGGCCGGCCCGAGGCCCCCAGCCCAAAGCAATGGGTATCAATGACAGCCATAAACAGAGGAAGCCGCTAAAGCCACCAAACTTCGAAAACGGGCGCAACGGCATGCCAGGAGTCCACACACGGACTTTCGGGACACCAGCGCCAACTTTCAAAATGTGTCGTCATGGTTACCTGACCAACCTGGCCGGCCCGAGGCCGCCAGCCCAAAGCAATGGGTGTCAATGATAGCCATAAACAGAGGAAGCCGCTAAAGCCACCAAACTTGGCACAATGTCATGAAGGCATGCCAGGAGTGCACAAACGGACTTTCGGGACTCTAGCGCCAACTTTCAAAATGTGTCGTCATGGGTACCTGATCAAACCTGGCCGGCACGAGGCCACCAGCCCAAAGGAATGGGTATCAATGACAGCCATGAACAGAGGAAGCCGCTAAAGCCATCAAACTTCTAAAACGGTCGCAAAGGCATGCCAGGAGTCCACAAACGGACTTTCGGGACTCTAGCGCCAACTTTCAAAATGTGTCGTCATGGGTACCTGGCCGGCCCGAGGCCCCCAGCCCAAAGCAATGGGTATCAATGACAGCCATAAACAGAGGAAGCCGCTAAAGCCACCAAACTTCGAAAACGGGCTCAACGGCATGCCAGGAGTCCACACACGGACTTTCGGGACTCCAGCGCCTACTTTCAAAATGTGTCGTCATGGGTACCTGACCAACCTGGCCGGCCCGAGGCCGCCAGCCCAAAGCAATGGGTGTCAATGACAGCCATAAACAGAGGAAGCCGCTAAAGCCACCAAACTTGGCACAATGTCATGAAGGCATGCCAGGAGTGCACAAACGGACTTTCGGGACTCTAGCGCCTACTTTCAAAATGTGTCGTCATGGGTACCTGACCAACCTGGCCGGCCCGAGGCCGCCAGCCCAAAGCAATGGGTGTCAATGACAGCCATGAACAGAGGAAGCCGCTAAAGCCACCAAACTTCGCACACGGGCGCGAAGGCATGCCAGGAGTGCAAACACGGACTTTCGGGACTCCAGCGCCTACTTTCAAAATGTGTCGTCATGGGTACCTGACCAACCTGGCCGGCCCGAGGCCGCCAGCCCAAAGCAATGGGTGTCAATGACAGCCATGAACAGAGGAAGCCGCTAAAGCCACCAAACTTCGCACACGGGCGCGAAGGCATGCCAGGAGTGCAAACACGGACTTTCGGGACTCCAGCGCCTACTTTCAAAATGTGTCGTCATGGGTACCTGACCAACCTGGCCGGCCCGAGGCCGCCAGCCCAAAGCAATGGGTGTCAATGACAGCCATGAACAGAGGAAGCCGCTAAAGCCACCAAACTTCTAAAACGGTCGCAAAGGCATGCCAGGAGTCCACAAACGGACTTTCGGGACTCTAGCGCCAACTTTCAAAATGTGTCGTCATGGGTACCTGATCAACCCTGGCCGGCACGAGGCCACCAGCCCAAAGGAATGGGTATCAATGACAGCCATAACCAGAGGAAGCCGATAAAGCCACCAAACTTCGCACACGGGCGCGAAGGCATGCCAGGAGTGCACACACGGACTTTCGGGACTCCAGCGCCAACTTTCAAAATGTGTCGTCTATGGGTACCTGATCAACCCTGGACGGCACGAGGCCACCAGCCCAAAGGAATGGGTATCAATGACAGCCATGAACAGAGGAAGCCGCTAAAGCCACCAAACTTCTAAAACGGTCGCAAAGGCATGCCAGGAGTCCACAAACGGACTTTCGGGACTCTAGCACCAACTTTCAAAATGTGTCGTCATGGGTACCTGACCAACCCTGGCCGGCACAAGGCCACCAGCCCAAAGCAATGGGTATCAATGACAGCCATAACCAGAGGAAGCCGATAAAGCCACCAAACTTCGCACACGGGCGCGAAGGCATGCCAGGAGTGCACACACGGACTTTCGGGACTCCAGTGCCAACTTTCAAAATGTGTCGTCATGGTTACCTGACCAACCTGGCCGGCCCGAGGCCGCCAGCCCAAAGCAATGGGTGTCAATGACAGCCATAACCAGAGGAAGCCGCTAAAGCCACCAAACTTGGCACAATGTCATGAAGGCATGCCAGGAGTCCACACACGGACTTTCGGGACTCCAGCGCCTACTTTCAAAATGTGTCGTCATGGGTACCTGGCCGGCCCGAGGCCCCCAGCCCAAAGCAATGGGTATCAATGACAGCCATAAACAGAGGAAGCCGCTAAAGCCACCAAACTTCGAAAACGGGCGCAACGGCATGCCAGGAGTCCACACACAGACTTTCGGGACTCCAGCGCCAACTTTCAAAATGTGTCGTCATGGTTACCTGACCAACCTGGCCGGCCCGAGGCCGCCAGCCCAAAGCAATGGGTATCAATGACAGCCATAAACAGACGAAGCCGCTAAAGCCACCAAACTTGGCACAATGTCATGAAGGCATGCCAGGAGTGCACAAACGGACTTTCGGGACTCTAGCGCCAACTTTCAAAATGTGTCGTCATGGGTACCTGGCCGGCCCGAGGCCCCCAGCCCAAAGCAATGGGTATCAATGACAGCCATAAACAGAGGAAGCCGCTAAAGCCACCAAACTTCGAAAACGGGCGCAACGGCATGCCAGGAGTCCACACACGGACTTTCGGGACTCCAGCGCCTACTTTCAAAATGTGTCGTCATGGGTACCTGACCAACCTGGCCGGCCCGAGGCCGCCAGCCCAAAGCAATGGGTGTCAATGACAGCCATGAACAGAGGAAGCCGCTAAAGCCACCAAACTTCGCACACGGGCGCGAAGGCATGCCAGGAGTGCAAACACGGACTTTCGGGACTCTAGCGCCAACTTTCAAAATGTGTCGTCATGGGTACCTGATCAAACCTGGCCGGCACGAGGCCACCAGCCCAAAGGAATGGCTATCAATGACAGCCATGAACAGAGGAAGCCGCTAAAGCCACCAAACTTCTAAAACGGTCGCAAAGGCATGCCAGGAGTCCACAAACGGACTTTCGGGACTCCAGCGCCAACTTTCAAAATGTGTCGTTATGGGTACCTGGCCGGCCCGAAGCCCCCAGCACAAAGCAATGGGTATCAATGACAGCCATAAACAGAGGAAGCCGCTAAAGACACCAAACTTCGAAAACGGGGGCAACGGCATGCCAGGAGTCCACACACGGACTTTCGGGACTCCAGCGCCTACTTTCAAAATGTGTCGTCATGGGTACCTGACCAACCTGGCCGGCCCGAGGCCGCCAGCCCAAAGCAATGGGTGTCAATGACAGCCATGGACAGAGGAAGCCGCTAAAGCCACCAAACTTCGCACACGGGCGCGAAGGCATGCCAGGAGTGCAAACACGGACTTTCGGGACTCTAGCGCCAACTTTCAAAATGTGTCGTCATGGGTACCTGATCAAACCTGGCCGGCACGAGGCCACCAGCCCAAAGGAATGGCTATCAATGACAGCCATGAACAGAGGAAGCCGCTAAAGCCACCAAACTTCTAAAACGGTCGCAAAGGCATGCCAGGAGTCCACAAACGGACTTTCGGGACTCCAGCGCCAACTTTCAAAATGTGTCGTTATGGGTACCTGGCCGGCCCGAAGCCCCCAGCACAAAGCAATGGGTATCAATGACAGCCATAAACAGAGGAAGCCGCTAAAGACACCAAACTTCGAAAACGGGGGCAACGGCATGCCAGGAGTCCACACACGGACTTTCGGGACTCCAGCGCCTACTTTCAAAATGTGTCGTCATGGGTACCTGACCAACCTGGCCGGCCCGAGGCCGCCAGCCCAAAGCAATGGGTGTCAATGACAGCCATGAACAGAGGAAGCCGCTAAAGCCACCAAACTTCGAAAACGGGCGCGAAGGCATGCCAGGAGTGCACAAACGGACTTTCGGGACTCTAGCGCCAACTTTCAAAATGTGTCGTCATGGTTACCTGACCAACCTGGCCGGCCCGAGGCCGCCAGCCGAAAGCAATGGGTATCAATGACAGCCATAAACAGACGAAGCCGCTAAAGCCACCAAACTTGGCACAATGTCATGAAGGCATGCCAGGAGTGCACAAACGGACTTTCGGGACTCTAGCGCCAACTTTCAAAATGTGTCGTCATGGGTACCTGGCCGGCCCGAGGCCCCCAGCCCAAAGCAATTGGTGTCAATGACAGCCATGAACAGAGGAAGCCGCTAAAGCCACCAAACTTCGAAAACGGGCGCGAAGGCATGCCAGGACTGCACAAACGGACTTTTGGGACTCTAGCGCCAACTTTCAAAATGTGTCGTCATGGTTACCTGACCAACCTGGCCGGCCCGAGGCCGACAGCCCAAAGCAATGGGTATCAATGACAGCCATAAACAGAAGAAGCCGCTAAAGCCACCAAACTTGGCACAATGTCATGAAGGCATGCCAGGAGTGCAAACACGGACTTTCGGGACTCCAGCGCCAACTTTCAAAATGTGTCGTCATGGTTACCTGACCAACCTGGCCGGCCCGAGGCCGCCAGCCCAAAGCAATGGGTGTCAATGACAGCCATAAACAGAGGAAGCCGCTAAAGCCACCAAACTTGGCACAATGTCATGAAGGCATGCCAGGAGTGCACAAACGGACTTTCGGGACTCTAGCCCCAACTTTCAAAATGTGTCGTCATGGGTACCTGATCAACCCTGGCCGGCACGAGGCCACCAGCCCAAAGGAATGGGTATCAATGACAGCCATAAACAGAGGAAGCCGCTAAAGCCACCAAACTTCTAAAACGGTCGCAAAGGCATGCCAGGAGTCCACAAACGGACTTTCGGGACTCTAGCGCCAACTTTCAAAATGTGTCGTCATGGGTACCTGGCCGGCCCGAGGCCCCCAGCCCAAAGCAATGGGTATCAATGACAGCCATAAACAGAGGAAGCCGCTAAAGCCACCAAACTTCGAAAACGGGCTCAACGGCATGCCAGGAGTCCACACACGGACTTTCGGGACTCCAGCGCCTACTTTCAAAATGTGTCGTCATGGGTACCTGACCAACCCTGGCCGGCACGAGGCCACCAGCCCAAAGCAATGGGTGTCAATGACAGCCATAACCAGAGGAAGCCGCTAAAGTTACCAAACTTCGCACACGGGCACATAAGCATGACAGGAGTGCACACACGGACTTTCGGGACTCCAGCGCCAACTTTCAAAATGTGTCGTTATGGGTACCTGGCCGGCCCGAGGCCCCCAACCCAAAGCAATGGGTATCAATGACAGCCATGAACAGAGGAAGCCGCTAAAGCCACCAAACTTCGAAAACGGGCGCAACGGCATGCCAGGAGTCCACACACGGACTTTCGGGACTCCAGCGCCTACTTTCAAAATGTGTCGTCATGGGTACCTGACCAACCTGGCCGGCCTGAGGCCGCCAGCCCAAAGCAATGGGTGTCAATGACAGCCATGAACAGAGGAAGCCGCTAAAGCCACCAAACTTCGCACACGGGCGCGAAGGCATGCCAGGAGTGCAAACACGGACTTTCGGGACTCCAGCGCCAACTTTCAAAATGTGTCGTCATGGTTACCTGACCAACCTGGCCGACCCGAGGCCGCCAGCCCAAAGCAATGGGTATCAATGACAGCCATAAACAGAGGAAGCCGCTAAAGCCACCAAACTTCGAAAACGGGCGCGAAGGCATGCCAGGAGTGCACAAACGGACTTTCGGGACTCTAGCGCCAACTTTCAAAATGTGTCGTCATGGGTACCTGATCAACCCTGGCCGGCACGAGGCCACCAGCCCAAAGGAATGGGTATCACGACAGCCATGAACAGAGGAAGCCGCTAAAGCCACCAAACTTCTAAAACGGTCGCAAAGGCATGCCAGGAGTCCACAAACGGACTTTCGGGACTCTAGCGCCAACTTTCAAAATGTGTCATCATGGGTACCTGACCAACCCTGGCCGGCACAAGGCCACCAGCCCAAAGCAATGGGTGTCAATGACAGCCATAAACAGAGGAAGCTGCTAAAGCCACCAAACTTCGAAAACGGGCGCGAAGGCATGCCAGGAGTGCACAAACGGACTTTCGGGACTCTAGCGCCAACTTTCAAAATGTGTCGTCTATGGGTACCTGATCAACCCTGGACGGCACGAGGCCACCAGCCCAAAGGAATGGGTATCAATGACAGCCATGAACAGAGGAAGCCGCTAAAGCCACCAAACTTCTAAAACGGTCGCAAAGGCATGCCAGGAGTCCACAAACGGACTTTCGGGACTCTAGCGCCAACTTTCAAAATGTGTCGTCATGGGTACCTGACCAACCCTGGCCGGCACAAGGCCACCAGCCCAAAGCAATGGGTATCAATGACAGCCATAAACAGACGAAGCCGCTAAAGCCACCAAACTTGGCACAATGTCATGAAGGCATGCCAGGAGTGCACAAACGGACTTTCGGGACTCTAGCGCCAACTTTCAAAATGTGTCGTCATGGGTACCTGGCCGGCCCGAGGCCCCCAGCCCAAAGCAATGGGTATCAATGACAGCCATGAACAAAGGAAGCCGCTAAAGCCACCAAACTTCGAAAACGGGCGCGAAGGCATGCCAGGACTGCACAAACGGACTTTCGGGACTCTAGCGCCAACTTTCAAAATGTGTCGTCATGGGTACCTGGCCGGCCCGAGGCCCCCAGCCCAAAGCAATGGGTGTCAATGACAGCCATGAACAGAGGAAGCCGCTAAAGCCACCAAACTTCGCACACGGGCACGTAGGCATGACAGGAGTGCACACACGGACTTTCGGGACTCCAGCGCCAACTTTCAAAATGTGTCGTTATGGGTACCTGGCCGGCCCGAAGCCCCCAGCCCAAAGCAATGGGTATCAATGACAGCCATAAACAGACGAAGCCGCTAAAGCCACCAAACTTGGCACAATGTCATGAAGGCATGCCAGGAGTGCACAAACGGACTTTCGGGACTCTAGCGCCAACTTTCAAAATGTGTCGTCATGGGTACCTGGCCGGCCCGAGGCCCCCAGCCCAAAGCAATGGGTGTCAATGACAGCCATGAACAGAGGAAGCCGCTAAAGCCACCAAACTTCGAAAACGGGCACGAAGGCATGCCAGGACTGCACAAACGGACTTTCGGGACTCTAGCGCCAACTTTCAAAATGTGTCGTCATGGGTACCTGACCAACCCTGGCCGGCCCGAGACCACCAGCCCAAAGCAATGGGTATCAATGACAGCCATGAACAGAGGAAGCCGCTAAAGCCACCAAACTTCGCACACGGGCGTGAAGGCATGCCAGGAGTGCAAACACGGACTTTCGGGACTCCAGCGCCAACTTTCAAAATGTGTCGTCATGGTTACCTGACCAACCTGGCCGGCCCGAGGCCGCCAGCCCAAAGCAATGGGTGTCAATGACAGCCATAAACAGAGGAAGCCGCTAAAGCCACCAAACTTGGCACAATGTCATGAAGGCATGCCAGGAGTGCACAAACGGACTTTCGGGACTCTAGCGCCAACTTTCAAAATGTGTCGTCATGGGTACCTGATCAACCCTGGCCGGCACGAGGCCACCAGCCCAAAGGAATGGGTATCAATGACAGCCATGAACAGAGGAAGCCGCTAAAGCCACCAAACTTCTAAAACGGTCGCAAAGGCATGCCAGGAGTCCACAAACGGACTTTCGGGACTCTAGCGCCAACTTTCAAAATGTGTCGTCATGGGTACCTGGCCGGCCCGAGGCCCCCAGCCCAAAGCAATGGGTGTCAATGACAGCCATGAACAGAGGAAGCCGCTAAAGCCACCAAACTTCGAAAACGGGCGCGAAGGCATGCCAGGACTGCACAAACGGACTTTTGGGACTCTAGCGCCAACTTTCAAAATGTGTCGTCATGGTTACCTGACCAACCTGGCCGGCCCGAGGCTGCCAGCCCAAAGCAATGGGTATCAATGACAGCCATAAACAGACGAAGCCGCTAAAGCCACCAAACTTGGCACAATGTCATGAAGGCATGCCAGGAGTGCACAAACGGACTTTCGGGACTCTAGCGCCAACTTTCAAAATGTGTCGTCATGGGTACCTGGCCGTCCCGAGGCCCCCAGCCCAAAGCAATGGGTGTCAATGACAGCCATGAACAAAGGAAGCCGCTAAAGCCACCAAACTTCGAAAACGGGCGCGAAGGCATGCCAGGACTGCACAAACGGACTTTCGGGACTCTAGCGCCAACTTTCAAAATGTGTCGTCATGGGTACCTGACCAACCCTGGCCGGCCCGAGGCCACCAGCCCAAAGCAATGGGTATCAATGACAGCCATGAACAGAGGAAGCCGCTAAAGCCACCAAACTTCGCACACGGGCGTGAAGGCATGCCAGGAGTGCAAACACGGACTTTCGGGACTCCAGCGCCAACTTTCAAAATGTGTCGTCATGGTTACCTGACCAACCTGGCCGGCCCGAGGCCGCCAGCCCAAAGCAATGGGTGTCAATGACAGCCATAAACAGAGGAAGCCGCTAAAGCCACCAAACTTGGCACAATGTCATGAAGGCATGCCAGGAGTGCACAAACGGACTTTCGGGACTCTAGCGCCAACTTTCAAAATGTGTCGTCATGGGTACCTGATCAACCCTGGCCGGCACGAGGCCACCAGCCCAAAGGAATGGGTATCAATGACAGCCATGAACAGAGGAAGCCGCTAAAGCCACCAAACTTCTAAAACGGTCGCAAAGGCATGCCAGGAGTCCACAAACGGACTTTCGGGACTCTAGCGCCAACTTTCAAAATGTGTCGTCATGGGTACCTGACCAACCCTGGCCGGCACAAGGCCACCAGCCCAAAGCAATGGGTATCAATGACAGCCATAACCAGAGGAAGCCGATAAAGCCACCAAACTTCGCACACGGGCGCGAAGGCATGCCAGGAGTGCACACACGGACTTTCGGGACTCCAGCGCCAACTTTCAAAATGTGTCGTCATGGTTACCTGACCAACCTGGCCGGCCCGAGGCCGCCAGCCCAAAGCAATGGGTGTCAATGACAGCCATAAACAGAGGAAGCCGCTAAAGCCACCAAACTTCGAAAACGGGCGCGAAGGCATGCCAGGAGTGCACAAACGGACTTTCGGGACTCTAGCGCCAACTTTCAAAATGTGTCGTCTATGGGTACCTGATCAACCCTAGACGGCACGAGGCCACCAGCCCAAAGGAATGGGTATCAATGACAGCCATGAACAGAGGAAGCCGCTAAAGCCACCAAACTTCTAAAACGGTCGCAAAGGCATGCCAGGAGTCCACAAACGGACTTTCGGGACTCTAGCGCCAACTTTCAAAATGTGTCGTCATGGGTACCTGACCAACCCTGGCCGGCACAAGGCCACCAGCCCAAAGCAATGGGTATCAATGACAGCCATAACCAGAGGAAGCCGATAAAGCCACCAAACTTCGCACACGGGCGCGAAGGCATGCCAGGAGTGCACACACGGACTTTCGGGACTCCAGCGCCAACTTTCAAAATGTGTCGTCATGGTTACCTGACCAACCTGGCCGGCCCGAGGCCGCCAGCCCAAAGCAATGGGTGTCAATGACAGCCATGAACAGAGGAAGCCGCTAAAGCCACCAAACTTCGCACACGGGCACGTAGGCATGACAGGAGTGCACACACGGACTTTCGGGACTCCAGCTCCAACTTTCAAAATGTGTCGTTATGGGTACCTGGCCGGCCCGAAGCCCCCAGCCCAAAGCAATGGGTATCAATGACAGCCATAAACAGACGAAGCCGCTAAAGCCACCAAACTTGGCACAATGTCATGAAGGCATGCCAGGAGTGCACAAACGGACTTTCGGGACTCTAGCGCCAACTTTCAAAATGTGTCGTCATGGGTACCTGGCCGGCCCGAGGCCCCCAGCCCAAAGCAATGGGTGTCAATGACAGCCATGAACAGAGGAAGCCGCTAAAGCCACCAAACTTCGAAAACGGGCGCGAAGGCATGCCAGGACTGCACAAACGGACTTTTGGGACTCTAGCGCCAACTTTCAAAATGTGTCGTCATGGTTACCTGACCAACCTGGCCGGCCCGAGGCCGCCAGCCCAAAGCAATGGGTATCAATGACAGCCATAAACAGACGAAGCCGCTAAAGCCACCAAACTTGGCACAATGTCATGAAGGCATGCCAGGAGTGCACAAACGGACTTTCGGGACTCTAGCGCCAACTTTCAAAATGTGTCGTCATGGGTACCTGGCCGTCCCGAGGCCCCCAGCCCAAAGCAATGGGTGTCAATGACAGCCATGAACAAAGGAAGCCGCTAAAGCCACCAAACTTCGAAAACGGGCGCGAAGGCATGCCAGGACTGCACAAACGGACTTTCGGGACTCTAGCGCCAACTTTCAAAATGTGTCGTCATGGGTACCTGACCAACCCTGGCCGGCCCGAGGCCACCAGCCCAAAGCAATGGGTATCAATGACAGCCATGAACAGAGGAAGCCGCTAAAGCCACCAAACTTCGCACACGGGCGTGAAGGCATGCCAGGAGTGCACAAACGGACTTTCGGGACTCTAGCGCCAACTTTCAAAATGTGTCGTCATGGGTACCTGATCAACCCTGGCCGGCACGAGGCCACCAGCCCAAAGGAATGGGTATCAATGACAGCCATGAACAGAGGAAGCCGCTAAAGCCACCAAACTTCTAAAACGGTCGCAAAGGCATGCCAGGAGTCCACAAACGGACTTTCGGGACTCTAGCGCCAACTTTCAAAATGTGTCGTCATGGTTACCTGACCAACCTGGCCGGCCCGAGGCCGCCAGCCCAAAGCAATGGGTGTCAATGACAGCCATAAACAGAGGAAGCCGCTAAAGCCACCAAACTTCGAAAACGGGCGCGAAGGCATGCCAGGACTGCACAAACGGACTTTTGGGACTCTAGCGCCAACTTTCAAAATGTGTCGTCATGGTTACCTGACCAACCTGGCCGGCCCGAGGCTGCCAGCCCAAAGCAATGGGTATCAATGACAGGCATAAACAGACGAAGCCGCTAAAGCCACCAAACTTGGCACAATGTCATGAAGGCATGCCAGGAGTGCACAAACGGACTTTCGGGACTCTAGCGCCAACTTTCAAAATGTGTCGTCATGGGTACCTGGCCGTCCCGAGGCCCCCAGCCCAAAGCAATGGGTGTCAATGACAGCCATGAACAAAGGAAGCCGCTAAAGCCACCAAACTTCGAAAACGGGCGCGAAGGCATGCCAGGACTGCACAAACGGACTTTCGGGACTCTAGCGCCAACTTTCAAAATGTGTCGTCATGGGTACCTGACCAACCCTGGCCGGCCCGAGGCCACCAGCCCAAAGCAATGGGTATCAATGACAGCCATGAACAGAGGAAGCCGCTAAAGCCACCAAACTTCGCACACGGGCGTGAAGGCATGCCAGGAGTGCAAACACGGACTTTCGGGACTCCAGCGCCAACTTTCAAAATGTGTCGTCATGGTTACCTGACCAACCTGGCCGGCCCGAGGCCGCCAGCCCAAAGCAATGGGTGTCAATGACAGCCATAAACAGAGGAAGCCGCTAAAGCCACCAAACTTGGCACAATGTCATGAAGGCATGCCAGGAGTGCACAAACGGACTTTCGGGACTCTAGCGCCAACTTTCAAAATGTGTCGTCATGGGTACCTGATCAACCCTGGCCGGCACGAGGCCACCAGCCCAAAGGAATGGGTATCAATGACAGCCATGAACAGAGGAAGCCGCTAAAGCCACCAAACTTCTAAAACGGTCGCAAAGGCATGCCAGGAGTCCACAAACGGACTTTCGGGACTCTAGCGCCAACTTTCAAAATGTGTCGTCATGGGTACCTGACCAACCCTGGCCGGCACAAGGCCACCAGCCCAAAGCAATGGGTATCAATGACAGCCATAACCAGAGGAAGCCGATAAAGCCACCAAACTTCGCACACGGGCGCGAAGGCATGCCAGGAGTGCACACACGGACTTTCGGGACTCCAGCGCCAACTTTCAAAATGTGTCGTCATGGTTACCTGACCAACCTGGCCGGCCCGAGGCCGCCAGCCCAAAGCAATGGGTGTCAATGACAGCCATAAACAGAGGAAGCCGCTAAAGCCACCAAACTTCGAAAACGGGCGCGAAGGCATGCCAGGAGTGCACAAACGGACTTTCGGGACTCTAGCGCCAACTTTCAAAATGTGTCGTCTATGGGTACCTGATCAACCCTAGACGGCACGAGGCCACCAGCCCAAAGGAATGGGTATCAATGACAGCCATGAACAGAGGAAGCCGCTAAAGCCACCAAACTTCTAAAACGGTCGCAAAGGCATGCCAGGAGTCCACAAACGGACTTTCGGGACTCTAGCGCCAACTTTCAAAATGTGTCGTCATGGGTACCTGACCAACCCTGGCCGGCACAAGGCCACCAGCCCAAAGCAATGGGTATCAATGACAGCCATAACCAGAGGAAGCCGATAAAGCCACCAAACTTCGCACACGGGCGCGAAGGCATGCCAGGAGTGCACACACGGACTTTCGGGACTCCAGCGCCAACTTTCAAAATGTGTCGTCATGGTTACCTGACCAACCTGGCCGGCCCGAGGCCGCCAGCCCAAAGCAATGGGTGTCAATGACAGCCATAACCAGAGGAAGCCGCTAAAGCCACCAAACTTGGCACAATGTCATGAAGGCATGACAGGAGTGCACACACGGACTTTCGGGACTCCAGCGCCAACTTTCAAAATGTGTCGTTATGGGTACCTGGCCGGCCCGAAGCCCCCAGCCCAAAGCAATGGGTATCAATGACAGCCATAAACAGACGAAGCCGCTAAAGCCACCAAACTTGGCACAATGTCATGAAGGCATGCCAGGAGTGCACAAACGGACTTTCGGGACTCTAGCGCCAACTTTCAAAATGTGTCGTCATGGGTACCTGGCCGGCCCGAGGCCCCCAGCCCAAAGCAATGGGTGTCAATGACAGCCATGAACAGAGGAAGCCGCTAAAGCCACCAAACTTCGAAAACGGGCGCGAAGGCATGCCAGGACTGCACAAACGGACTTTCGGGACTCTAGCGCCAACTTTCAAAATGTGTCGTCATGGGTACCTGACCAACCCTGGCCGGCCCGAGGCCACCAGCCCAAAGCAATGGGTATCAATGACAGCCATGAACAGAGGAAGCCGCTAAAGCCACCAAACTTCGCACACGGGCGTGAAGGCATGCCAGGAGTGCAAACACGGACTTTCGGGACTCCAGCGCCAACTTTCAAAATGTGTCGTCATGGTTACCTGACCAACCTGGCCGGCCCGAGGCCGCCAGCCCAAAGCAATGGGTGTCAATGACAGCCATAAACAGAGGAAGCCGCTAAAGCCACCAAACTTGGCACAATGTCATGAAGGCATGCCAGGAGTGCACAAACGGACTTTCGGGACTCTAGCGCCAACTTTCAAAATGTGTCGTCATGGGTACCTGATCAACCCTGGCCGGCACGAGGCCACCAGCCCAAAGGAATGGGTATCAATGACAGCCATGAACAGAGGAAGCCGCTAAAGCCACCAAACTTCTAAAACGGTCGCAAAGGCATGCCAGGAGTCCACAAACGGACTTTCGGGACTCTAGCGCCAACTTTCAAAATGTGTCGTCATGGGTACCTGGCCGGCCCGAGGCCCCCAGCCCAAAGCAATGGGTGTCAATGACAGCCATGAACAGAGGAAGCCGCTAAAGCCACCAAACTTCGAAAACGGGCGCGAAGGCATGCCAGGACTGCACAAACGGACTTTTGGGACTCTAGCGCCAACTTTCAAAATGTGTCGTCATGGTTACCTGACCAACCTGGCCGGCCCGAGGCTGCCAGCCCAAAGCAATGGGTATCAATGACAGCCATAAACAGACGAAGCCGCTAAAGCCACCAAACTTGGCACAATGTCATGAAGGCATGCCAGGAGTGCACAAACGGACTTTCGGGACTCTAGCGCCAACTTTCAAAATGTGTCGTCATGGGTACCTGGCCGTCCCGAGGCCCCCAGCCCAAAGCAATGGGTGTCAATGACAGCCATGAACAAAGGAAGCCGCTACAGCCACCAAACTTCGAAAACGGGCGCGAAGGCATGCCAGGACTGCACAAACGGACTTTCGGGACTCTAGCGCCAACTTTCAAAATGTGTCGTCATGGGTACCTGGCCGGCCCGAGGCCCCCAGCCCAAAGCAATGGGTGTCAATGACAGCCATGAACAGAGGAAGCCGCTAAAGCCACCAAACTTCGCACACGGGCACGTAGGCATGACAGGAGTGCACACACGGACTTTCGGGACTCCAGCGCCAACTTTCAAAATGTGTCGTTATGGGTACCTGGCCGGCCCGAAGCCCCCAGCCCAAAGCAATGGGTATCAATGACAGCCATAAACAGACGAAGCCGCTAAAGCCACCAAACTTGGCACAATGTCATGAAGGCATGCCAGGAGTGCACAAACGGACTTTCGGGACTCTAGCGCCAACTTTCAAAATGTGTCGTCATGGGTACCTGGCCGGCCCGAGGCCCCCAGCCCAAAGCAATGGGTGTCAATGACAGCCATGAACAGAGGAAGCCGCTAAAGCCACCAAACTTCGAAAACGGGCACGAAGGCATGCCAGGACTGCACAAACGGACTTTCGGGACTCTAGCGCCAACTTTCAAAATGTGTCGTCATGGGTACCTGACCAACCCTGGCCGGCCCGAGACCACCAGCCCAAAGCAATGGGTATCAATGACAGCCATGAACAGAGGAAGCCGCTAAAGCCACCAAACTTCGCACACGGGCGTGAAGGCATGCCAGGAGTGCAAACACGGACTTTCGGGACTCCAGCGCCAACTTTCAAAATGTGTCGTCATGGTTACCTGACCAACCTGGCCGGCCCGAGGCCGCCAGCCCAAAGCAATGGGTGTCAATGACAGCCATAAACAGAGGAAGCCGCTAAAGCCACCAAACTTGGCACAATGTCATGAAGGCATGCCAGGAGTGCACAAACGGACTTTCGGGACTCTAGCGCCAACTTTCAAAATGTGTCGTCATGGGTACCTGATCAACCCTGGCCGGCACGAGGCCACCAGCCCAAAGGAATGGGTATCAATGACAGCCATGAACAGAGGAAGCCGCTAAAGCCACCAAACTTCTAAAACGGTCGCAAAGGCATGCCAGGAGTCCACAAACGGACTTTCGGGACTCTAGCGCCAACTTTCAAAATGTGTCGTCATGGGTACCTGGCCGGCCCGAGGCCCCCAGCCCAAAGCAATGGGTGTCAATGACAGCCATGAACAGAGGAAGCCGCTAAAGCCACCAAACTTCGAAAACGGGCGCGAAGGCATGCCAGGACTGCACAAACGGACTTTTGGGACTCTAGCGCCAACTTTCAAAATGTGTCGTCATGGTTACCTGACCAACCTGGCCGGCCCGAGGCTGCCAGCCCAAAGCAATGGGTATCAATGACAGCCATAAACAGACGAAGCCGCTAAAGCCACCAAACTTGGCACAATGTCATGAAGGCATGCCAGGAGTGCACAAACGGACTTTCGGGACTCTAGCGCCAACTTTCAAAATGTGTCGTCATGGGTACCTGGCCGTCCCGAGGCCCCCAGCCCAAAGCAATGGGTGTCAATGACAGCCATGAACAAAGGAAGCCGCTAAAGCCACCAAACTTCGAAAACGGGCGCGAAGGCATGCCAGGACTGCACAAACGGACTTTCGGGACTCTAGCGCCAACTTTCAAAATGTGTCGTCATGGGTACCTGACCAACCCTGGCCGGCCCGAGGCCACCAGCCCAAAGCAATGGGTATCAATGACAGCCATGAACAGAGGAAGCCGCTAAAGCCACCAAACTTCGCACACGGGCGTGAAGGCATGCCAGGAGTGCAAACACGGACTTTCGGGACTCCAGCGCCAACTTTCAAAATGTGTCGTCATGGTTACCTGACCAACCTGGCCGGCCCGAGGCCGCCAGCCCAAAGCAATGGGTGTCAATGACAGCCATAAACAGAGGAAGCCGCTAAAGCCACCAAACTTGGCACAATGTCATGAAGGCATGCCAGGAGTGCACAAACGGACTTTCGGGACTCTAGCGCCAACTTTCAAAATGTGTCGTCATGGGTACCTGATCAACCCTGGCCGGCACGAGGCCACCAGCCCAAAGGAATGGGTATCAATGACAGCCATGAACAGAGGAAGCCGCTAAAGCCACCAAACTTCTAAAACGGTCGCAAAGGCATGCCAGGAGTCCACAAACGGACTTTCGGGACTCTAGCGCCAACTTTCAAAATGTGTCGTCATGGGTACCTGACCAACCCTGGCCGGCACAAGGCCACCAGCCCAAAGCAATGGGTATCAATGACAGCCATAACCAGAGGAAGCCGATAAAGCCACCAAACTTCGCACACGGGCGCGAAGGCATGCCAGGAGTGCACACACGGACTTTCGGGACTCCAGCGCCAACTTTCAAAATGTGTCGTCATGGTTACCTGACCAACCTGGCCGGCCCGAGGCCGCCAGCCCAAAGCAATGGGTGTCAATGACAGCCATAAACAGAGGAAGCCGCTAAAGCCACCAAACTTCGAAAACGGGCGCGAAGGCATGCCAGGAGTGCACAAACGGACTTTCGGGACTCTAGCGCCAACTTTCAAAATGTGTCGTCTATGGGTACCTGATCAACCCTAGACGGCACGAGGCCACCAGCCCAAAGGAATGGGTATCAATGACAGCCATGAACAGAGGAAGCCGCTAAAGCCACCAAACTTCTAAAACGGTCGCAAAGGCATGCCAGGAGTCCACAAACGGACTTTCGGGACTCTAGCGCCAACTTTCAAAATGTGTCGTCATGGGTACCTGACCAACCCTGGCCGGCACAAGGCCACCAGCCCAAAGCAATGGGTATCAATGACAGCCATAACCAGAGGAAGCCGATAAAGCCACCAAACTTCGCACACGGGCGCGAAGGCATGCCAGGAGTGCACACACGGACTTTCGGGACTCCAGCGCCAACTTTCAAAATGTGTCGTCATGGTTACCTGACCAACCTGGCCGGCCCGAGGCCGCCAGCCCAAAGCAATGGGTGTCAATGACAGCCATGAACAGAGGAAGCCGCTAAAGCCACCAAACTTCGCACACGGGCACGTAGGCATGACAGGAGTGCACACACGGACTTTCGGGACTCCAGCTCCAACTTTCAAAATGTGTCGTTATGGGTACCTGGCCGGCCCGAAGCCCCCAGCCCAAAGCAATGGGTATCAATGACAGCCATAAACAGACGAAGCCGCTAAAGCCACCAAACTTGGCACAATGTCATGAAGGCATGCCAGGAGTGCACAAACGGACTTTCGGGACTCTAGCGCCAACTTTCAAAATGTGTCGTCATGGGTACCTGGCCGGCCCGAGGCCCCCAGCCCAAAGCAATGGGTGTCAATGACAGCCATGAACAGAGGAAGCCGCTAAAGCCACCAGACTTCGAAAACGGGCGCGAAGGCATGCCAGGACTGCACAAACGGACTTTTGGGACTCTAGCGCCAACTTTCAAAATGTGTCGTCATGGTTACCTGACCAACCTGGCCGGCCCGAGGCCGCCAGCCCAAAGCAATGGGTATCAATGACAGCCATAAACAGACGAAGCCGCTAAAGCCACCAAACTTGGCACAATGTCATGAAGGCATGCCAGGAGTGCACAAACGGACTTTCGGGACTCTAGCGCCAACTTTCAAAATGTGTCGTCATGGGTACCTGGCCGTCCCGAGGCCCCCAGCCCAAAGCAATGGGTGTCAATGACAGCCATGAACAAAGGAAGCCGCTAAAGCCACCAAACTTCGAAAACGGGCGCGAAGGCATGCCAGGACTGCACAAACGGACTTTCGGGACTCTAGCGCCAACTTTCAAAATGTGTCGTCATGGGTACCTGACCAACCCTGGCCGGCCCGAGGCCACCAGCCCAAAGCAATGGGTATCAATGACAGCCATGAACAGAGGAAGCCGCTAAAGCCACCAAACTTCGCACACGGGCGTGAAGGCATGCCAGGAGTGCACAAACGGACTTTCGGGACTCTAGCGCCAACTTTCAAAATGTGTCGTCATGGGTACCTGATCAACCCTGGCCGGCACGAGGCCACCAGCCCAAAGGAATGGGTATCAATGACAGCCATGAACAGAGGAAGCCGCTAAAGCCACCAAACTTCTAAAACGGTCGCAAAGGCATGCCAGGAGTCCACAAACGGACTTTCGGGACTCTAGCGCCAACTTTCAAAATGTGTCGTCATGGTTACCTGACCAACCTGGCCGGCCCGAGGCCGCCAGCCCAAAGCAATGGGTGTCAATGACAGCCATAAACAGAGGAAGCCGCTAAAGCCACCAAACTTCGAAAACGGGCGCGAAGGCATGCCAGGACTGCACAAACGGACTTTTGGGACTCTAGCGCCAACTTTCAAAATGTGTCGTCATGGTTACCTGACCAACCTGGCCGGCCCGAGGCTGCCAGCCCAAAGCAATGGGTATCAATGACAGGCATAAACAGACGAAGCCGCTAAAGCCACCAAACTTGGCACAATGTCATGAAGGCATGCCAGGAGTGCACAAACGGACTTTCGGGACTCTAGCGCCAACTTTCAAAATGTGTCGTCATGGGTACCTGGCCGTCCCGAGGCCCCCAGCCCAAAGCAATGGGTGTCAATGACAGCCATGAACAAAGGAAGCCGCTAAAGCCACCAAACTTCGAAAACGGGCGCGAAGGCATGCCAGGACTGCACAAACGGACTTTCGGGACTCTAGCGCCAACTTTCAAAATGTGTCGTCATGGGTACCTGACCAACCCTGGCCGGCCCGAGGCCACCAGCCCAAAGCAATGGGTATCAATGACAGCCATGAACAGAGGAAGCCGCTAAAGCCACCAAACTTCGCACACGGGCGTGAAGGCATGCCAGGAGTGCAAACACGGACTTTCGGGACTCCAGCGCCAACTTTCAAAATGTGTCGTCATGGTTACCTGACCAACCTGGCCGGCCCGAGGCCGCCAGCCCAAAGCAATGGGTGTCAATGACAGCCATAAACAGAGGAAGCCGCTAAAGCCACCAAACTTGGCACAATGTCATGAAGGCATGCCAGGAGTGCACAAACGGACTTTCGGGACTCTAGCGCCAACTTTCAAAATGTGTCGTCATGGGTACCTGATCAACCCTGGCCGGCACGAGGCCACCAGCCCAAAGGAATGGGTATCAATGACAGCCATGAACAGAGGAAGCCGCTAAAGCCACCAAACTTCTAAAACGGTCGCAAAGGCATGCCAGGAGTCCACAAACGGACTTTCGGGACTCTAGCGCCAACTTTCAAAATGTGTCGTCATGGGTACCTGACCAACCCTGGCCGGCACAAGGCCACCAGCCCAAAGCAATGGGTATCAATGACAGCCATAACCAGAGGAAGCCGATAAAGCCACCAAACTTCGCACACGGGCGCGAAGGCATGCCAGGAGTGCACACACGGACTTTCGGGACTCCAGCGCCAACTTTCAAAATGTGTCGTCATGGTTACCTGACCAACCTGGCCGGCCCGAGGCCGCCAGCCCAAAGCAATGGGTGTCAATGACAGCCATAAACAGAGGAAGCCGCTAAAGCCACCAAACTTCGAAAACGGGCGCGAAGGCATGCCAGGAGTGCACAAACGGACTTTCGGGACTCTAGCGCCAACTTTCAAAATGTGTCGTCTATGGGTACCTGATCAACCCTAGACGGCACGAGGCCACCAGCCCAAAGGAATGGGTATCAATGACAGCCATGAACAGAGGAAGCCGCTAAAGCCACCAAACTTCTAAAACGGTCGCAAAGGCATGCCAGGAGTCCACAAACGGACTTTCGGGACTCTAGCGCCAACTTTCAAAATGTGTCGTCATGGGTACCTGACCAACCCTGGCCGGCACAAGGCCACCAGCCCAAAGCAATGGGTATCAATGACAGCCATAACCAGAGGAAGCCGATAAAGCCACCAAACTTCGCACACGGGCGCGAAGGCATGCCAGGAGTGCACACACGGACTTTCGGGACTCCAGCGCCAACTTTCAAAATGTGTCGTCATGGTTACCTGACCAACCTGGCCGGCCCGAGGCCGCCAGCCCAAAGCAATGGGTGTCAATGACAGCCATAACCAGAGGAAGCCGCTAAAGCCACCAAACTTGGCACAATGTCATGAAGGCATGACAGGAGTGCACACACGGACTTTCGGGACTCCAGCGCCAACTTTCAAAATGTGTCGTTATGGGTACCTGGCCGGCCCGAAGCCCCCAGCCCAAAGCAATGGGTATCAATGACAGCCATAAACAGACGAAGCCGCTAAAGCCACCAAACTTGGCACAATGTCATGAAGGCATGCCAGGAGTGCACAAACGGACTTTCGGGACTCTAGCGCCAACTTTCAAAATGTGTCGTCATGGGTACCTGGCCGGCCCGAGGCCCCCAGCCCAAAGCAATGGGTGTCAATGACAGCCATGAACAGAGGAAGCCGCTAAAGCCACCAAACTTCGAAAACGGGCGCGAAGGCATGCCAGGACTGCACAAACGGACTTTCGGGACTCTAGCGCCAACTTTCAAAATGTGTCGTCATGGGTACCTGACCAACCCTGGCCGGCCCGAGGCCACCAGCCCAAAGCAATGGGTATCAATGACAGCCATGAACAGAGGAAGCCGCTAAAGCCACCAAACTTCGCACACGGGCGTGAAGGCATGCCAGGAGTGCAAACACGGACTTTCGGGACTCCAGCGCCAACTTTCAAAATGTGTCGTCATGGTTACCTGACCAACCTGGCCGGCCCGAGGCCGCCAGCCCAAAGCAATGGGTGTCAATGACAGCCATAAACAGAGGAAGCCGCTAAAGCCACCAAACTTGGCACAATGTCATGAAGGCATGCCAGGAGTGCACAAACGGACTTTCGGGACTCTAGCGCCAACTTTCAAAATGTGTCGTCATGGGTACCTGATCAACCCTGGCCGGCACGAGGCCACCAGCCCAAAGGAATGGGTATCAATGACAGCCATGAACAGAGGAAGCCGCTAAAGCCACCAAACTTCTAAAACGGTCGCAAAGGCATGCCAGGAGTCCACAAACGGACTTTCGGGACTCTAGCGCCAACTTTCAAAATGTGTCGTCATGGGTACCTGGCCGGCCCGAGGCCCCCAGCCCAAAGCAATGGGTGTCAATGACAGCCATGAACAGAGGAAGCCGCTAAAGCCACCAAACTTCGAAAACGGGCGCGAAGGCATGCCAGGACTGCACAAACGGACTTTTGGGACTCTAGCGCCAACTTTCAAAATGTGTCGTCATGGTTACCTGACCAACCTGGCCGGCCCGAGGCTGCCAGCCCAAAGCAATGGGTATCAATGACAGCCATAAACAGACGAAGCCGCTAAAGCCACCAAACTTGGCACAATGTCATGAAGGCATGCCAGGAGTGCACAAACGGACTTTCGGGACTCTAGCGCCAACTTTCAAAATGTGTCGTCATGGGTACCTGGCCGTCCCGAGGCCCCCAGCCCAAAGCAATGGGTGTCAATGACAGCCATGAACAAAGGAAGCCGCTACAGCCACCAAACTTCGAAAACGGGCGCGAAGGCATGCCAGGACTGCACAAACGGACTTTCGGGACTCTAGCGCCAACTTTCAAAATGTGTCGTCATGGGTACCTGACCAACCCTGGCCGGCCCGAGGCCACCAGCCCAAAGCAATGGGTATCAATGACAGCCATGAACAGAGGAAGCCGCTAAAGCCACCAAACTTCGCACACGGGCGTGAAGGCATGCCAGGAGTGCAAACACGGACTTTCGGGACTCCAGCGCCAACTTTCAAAATGTGTCGTCATGGTTACCTGACCAACCTGGCCGGCCCGAGGCCGCCAGCCCAAAGCAATGGGTGTCAATGACAGCCATAAACAGAGGAAGCCGCTAAAGCCACCAAACTTGGCACAATGTCATGAAGGCATGCCAGGAGTGCACAAACGGACTTTCGGGACTCTAGCGCCAACTTTCAAAATGTGTCGTCATGGGTACCTGATCAACCCTGGCCGGCACGAGGCCACCAGCCCAAAGGAATGGGTATCAATGACAGCCATGAACAGAGGAAGCCGCTAAAGCCACCAAACTTCTAAAACGGTCGCAAAGGCATGCCAGGAGTCCACAAACGGACTTTCGGGACTCTAGCGCCAACTTTCAAAATGTGTCGTCATGGGTACCTGACCAACCCTGGCCGGCACAAGGCCACCAGCCCAAAGCAATGGGTATCAATGACAGCCATAACCAGAGGAAGCCGATAAAGCCACCAAACTTCGCACACGGGCGCGAAGGCATGCCAGGAGTGCACACACGGACTTTCGGGACTCCAGCGCCAACTTTCAAAATGTGTCGTCATGGTTACCTGACCAACCTGGCCGGCCCGAGGCCGCCAGCCCAAAGCAATGGGTGTCAATGACAGCCATAAACAGAGGAAGCCGCTAAAGCCACCAAACTTCGAAAACGGGCGCGAAGGCATGCCAGGAGTGCACAAACGGACTTTCGGGACTCTAGCGCCAACTTTCAAAATGTGTCGTCTATGGGTACCTGATCAACCCTAGACGGCACGAGGCCACCAGCCCAAAGGAATGGGTATCAATGACAGCCATGAACAGAGGAAGCCGCTAAAGCCACCAAACTTCTAAAACGGTCGCAAAGGCATGCCAGGAGTCCACAAACGGACTTTCGGGACTCTAGCGCCAACTTTCAAAATGTGTCGTCATGGGTACCTGACCAACCCTGGCCGGCACAAGGCCACCAGCCCAAAGCAATGGGTATCAATGACAGCCATAACCAGAGGAAGCCGATAAAGCCACCAAACTTCGCACACGGGCGCGAAGGCATGCCAGGAGTGCACACACGGACTTTCGGGACTCCAGCGCCAACTTTCAAAATGTGTCGTCATGGTTACCTGACCAACCTGGCCGGCCCGAGGCCGCCAGCCCAAAGCAATGGGTGTCAATGACAGCCATAACCAGAGGAAGCCGCTAAAGCCACCAAACTTGGCACAATGTCATGAAGGCATGCCAGGAGTCCACACACGGACTTTCGGGACTCTAGCGCCAACTTTCAAAATGTGTCGTCATGGGTACCTGGCCGGCCCGAGGCCCCCAGCCCAAAGCAATGGGTATCAATGACAGCCATAAACAGAGGAAGCCGCTAAAGCCACCAAACTTCGAAAACGGGCGCAACGGCATGCCAGGAGTCCACACACGGACTTTCGGGACACCAGCGCCAACTTTCAAAATGTGTCGTCATGGTTACCTGACCAACCTGGCCGGCCCGAGGCCGCCAGCCCAAAGCAATGGGTATCAATGACAGCCATAAACAGACGAAGCCGCTAAAGCCACCAAACTTGGCACAATGTCATGAAGGCATGCCAGGAGTGCACAAACGGACTTTCGGGACTCTAGCGCCAACTTTCAAAATGTGTCGTCATGGGTACCTGGCCGGCCCGAGGCCCCCAGCCCAAAGCAATGGGTATCAATGACAGCCATGAACAAAGGAAGCCGCTAAAGCCACCAAACTTCGAAAACGGGCGCGAAGGCATGCCAGGACTGCACAAACGGACTTTCGGGACTCTAGCGCCAACTTTCAAAATGTGTCGTCATGGGTACCTGGCCGGCCTGAGGCCCCCAGCCCAAAGCAATGGGTGTCAATGACAGCCATGAACAGAGGAAGCCGCTAAAGCCACCAAACTTCGCACACGGGCACGTAGGCATGACAGGAGTGCACACACGGACTTTCGGGACTCCAGCTCCAACTTTCAAAATGTGTCGTTATGGGTACCTGGCCGGCCCGAAGCCCCCAGCCCAAAGCAATGGGTATCAATGACAGCCATAAACAGACGAAGCCGCTAAAGCCACCAAACTTGGCACAATGTCATGAAGGCATGCCAGGAGTGCACAAACGGACTTTCGGGACTCTAGCGCCAACTTTCAAAATGTGTCGTCATGGGTACCTGGCCGGCCCGAGGCCCCCAGCCCAAAGCAATGGGTGTCAATGACAGCCATGAACAGAGGAAGCCGCTAAAGCCACCAAACTTCGAAAACGGGCGCGAAGGCATGCCAGGACTGCACAAACGGACTTTTGGGACTCTAGCGCCAACTTTCAAAATGTGTCGTCATGGTTACCTGACCAACCTGGCCGGCCCGAGGCCGCCAGCCCAAAGCAATGGGTATCAATGACAGCCATAAACAGACGAAGCCGCTAAAGCCACCAAACTTGGCACAATGTCATGAAGGCATGCCAGGAGTGCACAAACGGACTTTCGGGACTCTAGCGCCAACTTTCAAAATGTGTCGTCATGGGTACCTGGCCGTCCCGAGGCCCCCAGCCCAAAGCAATGGGTGTCAATGACAGCCATGAACAAAGGAAGCCGCTAAAGCCACCAAACTTCGAAAACGGGCGCGAAGGCATGCCAGGACTGCACAAACGGACTTTCGGGACTCTAGCGCCAACTTTCAAAATGTGTCGTCATGGGTACCTGACCAACCCTGGCCGGCCCGAGGCCACCAGCCCAAAGCAATGGGTATCAATGACAGCCATGAACAGAGGAAGCCGCTAAAGCCACCAAACTTCGCACACGGGCGTGAAGGCATGCCAGGAGTGCAAACACGGACTTTCGGGACTCCAGCGCCAACTTTCAAAATGTGTCGTCATGGTTACCTGACCAACCTGGCCGGCCCGAGGCCGCCAGCCCAAAGCAATGGGTGTCAATGACAGCCATAAACAGAGGAAGCCGCTAAAGCCACCAAACTTGGCACAATGTCATGAAGGCATGCCAGGAGTGCACAAACGGACTTTCGGGACTCTAGCGCCAACTTTCAAAATGTGTCGTCATGGGTACCTGATCAACCCTGGCCGGCACGAGGCCACCAGCCCAAAGGAATGGGTATCAATGACAGCCATGAACAGAGGAAGCCGCTAAAGCCACCAAACTTCTAAAACGGTCGCAAAGGCATGCCAGGAGTCCACAAACGGACTTTCGGGACTCTAGCGCCAACTTTCAAAATGTGTCGTCATGGTTACCTGACCAACCTGGCCGGCCCGAGGCCGCCAGCCCAAAGCAATGGGTGTCAATGACAGCCATAAACAGAGGAAGCCGCTAAAGCCACCAAACTTCGAAAACGGGCGCGAAGGCATGCCAGGACTGCACAAACGGACTTTTGGGACTCTAGCGCCAACTTTCAAAATGTGTCGTCATGGTTACCTGACCAACCTGGCCGGCCCGAGGCTGCCAGCCCAAAGCAATGGGTATCAATGACAGGCATAAACAGACGAAGCCGCTAAAGCCACCAAACTTGGCACAATGTCATGAAGGCATGCCAGGAGTGCACAAACGGACTTTCGGGACTCTAGCGCCAACTTTCAAAATGTGTCGTCATGGGTACCTGGCCGTCCCGAGGCCCCCAGCCCAAAGCAATGGGTGTCAATGACAGCCATGAACAAAGGAAGCCGCTAAAGCCACCAAACTTCGAAAACGGGCGCGAAGGCATGCCAGGACTGCACAAACGGACTTTCGGGACTCTAGCGCCAACTTTCAAAATGTGTCGTCATGGGTACCTGACCAACCCTGGCCGGCCCGAGGCCACCAGCCCAAAGCAATGGGTATCAATGACAGCCATGAACAGAGGAAGCCGCTAAAGCCACCAAACTTCGCACACGGGCGTGAAGGCATGCCAGGAGTGCAAACACGGACTTTCGGGACTCCAGCGCCAACTTTCAAAATGTGTCGTCATGGTTACCTGACCAACCTGGCCGGCCCGAGGCCGCCAGCCCAAAGCAATGGGTGTCAATGACAGCCATAAACAGAGGAAGCCGCTAAAGCCACCAAACTTGGCACAATGTCATGAAGGCATGCCAGGAGTGCACAAACGGACTTTCGGGACTCTAGCGCCAACTTTCAAAATGTGTCGTCATGGGTACCTGATCAACCCTGGCCGGCACGAGGCCACCAGCCCAAAGGAATGGGTATCAATGACAGCCATGAACAGAGGAAGCCGCTAAAGCCACCAAACTTCTAAAACGGTCGCAAAGGCATGCCAGGAGTCCACAAACGGACTTTCGGGACTCTAGCGCCAACTTTCAAAATGTGTCGTCATGGTTACCTGACCAACCTGGCCGGCCCGAGGCCGCCAGCCCAAAGCAATGGGTGTCAATGACAGCCATAAACAGAGGAAGCCGCTAAAGCCACCAAACTTCGAAAACGGGCGCGAAGGCATGCCAGGACTGCACAAACGGACTTTTGGGACTCTAGCGCCAACTTTCAAAATGTGTCGTCATGGTTACCTGACCAACCTGGCCGGCCCGAGGCTGCCAGCCCAAAGCAATGGGTATCAATGACAGGCATAAACAGACGAAGCCGCTAAAGCCACCAAACTTGGCACAATGTCATGAAGGCATGCCAGGAGTGCACAAACGGACTTTCGGGACTCTAGCGCCAACTTTCAAAATGTGTCGTCATGGGTACCTGGCCGTCCCGAGGCCCCCAGCCCAAAGCAATGGGTGTCAATGACAGCCATGAACAAAGGAAGCCGCTAAAGCCACCAAACTTCGAAAACGGGCGCGAAGGCATGCCAGGACTGCACAAACGGACTTTCGGGACTCTAGCGCCAACTTTCAAAATGTGTCGTCATGGGTACCTGACCAACCCTGGCCGGCCCGAGGCCACCAGCCCAAAGCAATGGGTATCAATGACAGCCATGAACAGAGGAAGCCGCTAAAGCCACCAAACTTCGCACACGGGCGTGAAGGCATGCCAGGAGTGCAAACACGGACTTTCGGGACTCCAGCGCCAACTTTCAAAATGTGTCGTCATGGTTACCTGACCAACCTGGCCGGCCCGAGGCCGCCAGCCCAAAGCAATGGGTGTCAATGACAGCCATAAACAGAGGAAGCCGCTAAAGCCACCAAACTTGGCACAATGTCATGAAGGCATGCCAGGAGTGCACAAACGGACTTTCGGGACTCTAGCGCCAACTTTCAAAATGTGTCGTCATGGGTACCTGATCAACCCTGGCCGGCACGAGGCCACCAGCCCAAAGGAATGGGTATCAATGACAGCCATGAACAGAGGAAGCCGCTAAAGCCACCAAACTTCTAAAACGGTCGCAAAGGCATGCCAGGAGTCCACAAACGGACTTTCGGGACTCTAGCGCCAACTTTCAAAATGTGTCGTCATGGGTACCTGACCAACCCTGGCCGGCACAAGGCCACCAGCCCAAAGCAATGGGTATCAATGACAGCCATAACCAGAGGAAGCCGATAAAGCCACCAAACTTCGCACACGGGCGCGAAGGCATGCCAGGAGTGCACACACGGACTTTCGGGACTCCAGCGCCAACTTTCAAAATGTGTCGTCATGGTTACCTGACCAACCTGGCCGGCCCGAGGCCGCCAGCCCAAAGCAATGGGTGTCAATGACAGCCATAAACAGAGGAAGCCGCTAAAGCCACCAAACTTCGAAAACGGGCGCGAAGGCATGCCAGGACTGCACAAACGGACTTTTGGGACTCTAGCGCCAACTTTCAAAATGTGTCGTCATGGTTACCTGACCAACCTGGCCGGCCCGAGGCTGCCAGCCCAAAGCAATGGGTATCAATGACAGCCATAAACAGACGAAGCCGCTAAAGCCACCAAACTTGGCACAATGTCATGAAGGCATGCCAGGAGTGCACAAACGGACTTTCGGGACTCTAGCGCCAACTTTCAAAATGTGTCGTCATGGGTACCTGGCCGTCCCGAGGCCCCCAGCCCAAAGCAATGGGTGTCAATGACAGCCATGAACAAAGGAAGCCGCTAAAGCCACCAAACTTCGAAAACGGGCGCGAAGGCATGCCAGGACTGCACAAACGGACTTTCGGGACTCTAGCGCCAACTTTCAAAATGTGTCGTCATGGGTACCTGATCAACCCTGGCCGGCACGAGGCCCCCAGCCCAAAGCAATGGGTGTCAATGACAGCCATGAACAAAGGAAGCCGCTAAAGCCACCAAACTTCGAAAACGGGCGCGAAGGCATGCCAGGACTGCACAAACGGACTTTCGGGACTCTAGCGCCAACTTTCAAAATGTGTCGTCATGGGTACCTGACCAACCCTGGCCGGCCCGAGGCCACCAGCCCAAAGCAATGGGTATCAATGACAGCCATGAACAGAGGAAGCCGCTAAAGCCACCAAACTTCGCACACGGGCGTGAAGGCATGCCAGGAGTGCAAACACGGACTTTCGGGACTCCAGCGCCAACTTTCAAAATGTGTCGTCATGGTTACCTGACCAACCTGGCCGGCCCGAGGCCGCCAGCCCAAAGCAATGGGTGTCAATGACAGCCATAAACAGAGGAAGCCGCTAAAGCCACCAAACTTGGCACAATGTCATGAAGGCATGCCAGGAGTGCACAAACGGACTTTCGGGACTCTAGCGCCAACTTTCAAAATGTGTCGTCATGGGTACCTGATCAACCCTGGCCGGCACGAGGCCACCAGCCCAAAGGAATGGGTATCAATGACAGCCATGAACAGAGGAAGCCGCTAAAGCCACCAAACTTCTAAAACGGTCGCAAAGGCATGCCAGGAGTCCACAAACGGACTTTCGGGACTCTAGCGCCAACTTTCAAAATGTGTCGTCATGGGTACCTGACCAACCCTGGCCGGCACAAGGCCACCAGCCCAAAGCAATGGGTATCAATGACAGCCATAACCAGAGGAAGCCGATAAAGCCACCAAACTTCGCACACGGGCGCGAAGGCATGCCAGGAGTGCACACACGGACTTTCGGGACTCCAGCGCCAACTTTCAAAATGTGTCGTCATGGTTACCTGACCAACCTGGCCGGCCCGAGGCCGCCAGCCCAAAGCAATGGGTGTCAATGACAGCCATAAACAGAGGAAGCCGCTAAAGCCACCAAACTTCGAAAACGGGCGCGAAGGCATGCCAGGAGTGCACAAACGGACTTTCGGGACTCTAGCGCCAACTTTCAAAATGTGTCGTCTATGGGTACCTGATCAACCCTAGACGGCACGAGGCCACCAGCCCAAAGGAATGGGTATCAATGACAGCCATGAACAGAGGAAGCCGCTAAAGCCACCAAACTTCTAAAACGGTCGCAAAGGCATGCCAGGAGTCCACAAACGGACTTTCGGGACTCTAGCGCCAACTTTCAAAATGTGTCGTCATGGGTACCTGACCAACCCTGGCCGGCACAAGGCCACCAGCCCAAAGCAATGGGTATCAATGACAGCCATAACCAGAGGAAGCCGATAAAGCCACCAAACTTCGCACACGGGCGCGAAGGCATGCCAGGAGTGCACACACGGACTTTCGGGACTCCAGCGCCAACTTTCAAAATGTGTCGTCATGGTTACCTGACCAACCTGGCCGGCCCGAGGCCGCCAGCCCAAAGCAATGGGTGTCAATGACAGCCATAACCAGAGGAAGCCGCTAAAGCCACCAAACTTGGCACAATGTCATGAAGGCATGACAGGAGTGCACACACGGACTTTCGGGACTCCAGCGCCAACTTTCAAAATGTGTCGTTATGGGTACCTGGCCGGCCCGAAGCCCCCAGCCCAAAGCAATGGGTATCAATGACAGCCATAAACAGACGAAGCCGCTAAAGCCACCAAACTTGGCACAATGTCATGAAGGCATGCCAGGAGTGCACAAACGGACTTTCGGGACTCTAGCGCCAACTTTCAAAATGTGTCGTCATGGGTACCTGGCCGGCCCGAGGCCCCCAGCCCAAAGCAATGGGTGTCAATGACAGCCATGAACAGAGGAAGCCGCTAAAGCCACCAAACTTCGAAAACGGGCGCGAAGGCATGCCAGGACTGCACAAACGGACTTTCGGGACTCTAGCGCCAACTTTCAAAATGTGTCGTCATGGGTACCTGACCAACCCTGGCCAGCCCGAGGCCACCAGCCCAAAGCAATGGGTATCAATGACAGCCATGAACAGAGGAAGCCGCTAAAGCCACCAAACTTCGCACACGGGCGTGATGGCATGCCAGGAGTGCAAACACGGACTTTCGGGACTCCAGCGCCAACTTTCAAAATGTGTCGTCATGGTTACCTGACCAACCTGGCCGGCCCGAGGCCGCCAGCCCAAAGCAATGGGTGTCAATGACAGCCATAAACAGAGGAAGCCGCTAAAGCCACCAAACTTGGCACAATGTCATGAAGGCATGCCAGGAGTGCACAAACGGACTTTCGGGACTCTAGCGCCAACTTTCAAAATGTGTCGTCATGGGTACCTGATCAACCCTGGCCGGCACGAGGCCACCAGCCCAAAGGAATGGGTATCAATGACAGCCATGAACAGAGGAAGCCGCTAAAGCCACCAAACTTCTAAAACGGTCGCAAAGGCATGCCAGGAGTCCACAAACGGACTTTCGGGACTCTAGCGCCAACTTTCAAAATGTGTCGTCATGGGTACCTGGCCGGCCCGAGGCCCCCAGCCCAAAGCAATGGGTGTCAATGACAGCCATGAACAGAGGAAGCCGCTAAAGCCACCAAACTTCGAAAACGGGCGCGAAGGCATGCCAGGACTGCACAAACGGACTTTTGGGACTCTAGCGCCAACTTTCAAAATGTGTCGTCATGGTTACCTGACCAACCTGGCCGGCCCGAGGCTGCCAGCCCAAAGCAATGGGTATCAATGACAGCCATAAACAGACGAAGCCGCTAAAGCCACCAAACTTGGCACAATGTCATGAAGGCATGCCAGGAGTGCACAAACGGACTTTCGGGACTCTAGCGCCAACTTTCAAAATGTGTCGTCATGGGTACCTGGCCGTCCCGAGGCCCCCAGCCCAAAGCAATGGGTCTCAATGACAGCCATGAACAAAGGAAGCCGCTAAAGCCACCAAACTTCGAAAACGGGCGCGAAGGCATGCCAGGACTGCACAAACGGACTTTCGGGACTCTAGCGCCAACTTTCAAAATGTGTCGTCATGGGTACCTGACCAACCCTGGCCGGCACAAGGCCACCAGCCCAAAGCAATGGGTATCAATGACAGCCATAACCAGAGGAAGCCGATAAAGCCACCAAACTTCGCACACGGGCGCGAAGGCATGCCAGGAGTGCACACACGGACTTTCGGGACTCCAGCGCCAACTTTCAAAATGTGTCGTCATGGTTACCTGACCAACCTGGCCGGCCCGAGGCCACCAGCCCAAAGCAATGGGTGTCAATGACAGCCATAAACAGAGGAAGCCGCTAAAGCCACCAAACTTCGAAAACGGGCGCGAAGGCATGCCAGGAGTGCACAAACGGACTTTCGGGACTCTAGCGCCAACTTTCAAAATGTGTCGTCTATGGGTACCTGATCAACCCTAGACGGCACGAGGCCACCAGCCCAAAGGAATGGGTATCAATGACAGCCATGAACAGAGGAAGCCGCTAAAGCCACCAAACTTCTAAAACGGTCGCAAAGGCATACCAGGAGTCCACAAACGGACTTTCGGGACTCTAGCGCCAACTTTCAAAATGTGTCGTCATGGGTACCTGACCAACCCTGGCCGGCACAAGGCCACCAGCCCAAAGCAATGGGTATCAATGACAGCCATAACCAGAGGAAGCCGATAAAGCCACCAAACTTCGCACACGGGCGCGAAGGCATGCCAGGAGTGCACACACGGACTTTCGGGACTCCAGCGCCAACTTTCAAAATGTGTCGTCATGGTTACCTGACCAACCCTGGCCGGCACAAGGCCACCAGCCCAAAGCAATGGGTATCAATGACAGCCATAACCAGAGGAAGCCGCTAAAGCCACCAAACTTGGCACAATGTCATGAAGGCATGCCAGGAGTCCACACACGGACTTTCGGGACTCCAGCGCCTACTTTCAAAATGTGTCGTCATGGGTACCTGGCCGGCCCGAGGCCCCCAGCCCAAAGCAATGGGTATCAATGACAGCCATAAACAGAGGAAGCCGCTAAAGCCACCAAACTTCGAAAACGGGCGCAACGGCATGCCAGGAGTCCACACACGGACTTTCGGGACACCAGCGCCAACTTTCAAAATGTGTCGTCATGGTTACCTGACCAACCTGGCCGGCCCGAGGCCGCCAGCCCAAAGCAATGGGTATCAATGACAGCCATAAACAGACGAAGCCGCTAAAGCCACCAAACTTGGCACAATGTCATGAAGGCATGCCAGGAGTGCACAAACGGACTTTCGGGACTCTAGCGCCAACTTTCAAAATGTGTCGTCATGGGTACCTGGCCGGCCCGAGGCCCCCAGCCCAAAGCAATGGGTATCAATGACAGCCATGAACAAAGGAAGCCGCTAAAGCCACCAAACTTCGAAAACGGGCGCGAAGGCATGCCAGGACTGCACAAACGGACTTTCGGGACTCTAGCGCCAACTTTCAAAATGTGTCGTCATGGGTACCTGATCAACCCTGGCCGGCACGAGGCCCCCAGCCCAAAGCAATGGGTGTCAATGACAGCCATGAACAAAGGAAGCCGCTAAAGCCACCAAACTTCGAAAACGGGCGCGAAGGCATGCCAGGACTGCACAAACGGACTTTCGGGACTCTAGCGCCAACTTTCAAAATGTGTCGTCATGGGTACCTGACCAACCCTGGCCGGCCCGAGGCCACCAGCCCAAAGCAATGGGTATCAATGACAGCCATGAACAGAGGAAGCCGCTAAAGCCACCAAACTTCGCACACGGGCGTGAAGGCATGCCAGGAGTGCAAACACGGACTTTCGGGACTCCAGCGCCAACTTTCAAAATGTGTCGTCATGGTTACCTGACCAACCTGGCCGGCCCGAGGCCGCCAGCCCAAAGCAATGGGTGTCAATGACAGCCATAAACAGAGGAAGCCGCTAAAGCCACCAAACTTGGCACAATGTCATGAAGGCATGCCAGGAGTGCACAAACGGACTTTCGGGACTCTAGCGCCAACTTTCAAAATGTGTCGTCATGGGTACCTGATCAACCCTGGCCGGCACGAGGCCACCAGCCCAAAGGAATGGGTATCAATGACAGCCATGAACAGAGGAAGCCGCTAAAGCCACCAAACTTCTAAAACGGTCGCAAAGGCATGCCAGGAGTCCACAAACGGACTTTCGGGACTCTAGCGCCAACTTTCAAAATGTGTCGTCATGGGTACCTGACCAACCCTGGCCGGCACAAGGCCACCAGCCCAAAGCAATGGGTATCAATGACAGCCATAACCAGAGGAAGCCGATAAAGCCACCAAACTTCGCACACGGGCGCGAAGGCATGCCAGGAGTGCACACACGGACTTTCGGGACTCCAGCGCCAACTTTCAAAATGTGTCGTCATGGTTACCTGACCAACCTGGCCGGCCCGAGGCCGCCAGCCCAAAGCAATGGGTGTCAATGACAGCCATAAACAGAGGAAGCCGCTAAAGCCACCAAACTTCGAAAACGGGCGCGAAGGCATGCCAGGAGTGCACAAACGGACTTTCGGGACTCTAGCGCCAACTTTCAAAATGTGTCGTCTATGGGTACCTGATCAACCCTAGACGGCACGAGGCCACCAGCCCAAAGGAATGGGTATCAATGACAGCCATGAACAGAGGAAGCCGCTAAAGCCACCAAACTTCTAAAACGGTCGCAAAGGCATGCCAGGAGTCCACAAACGGACTTTCGGGACTCTAGCGCCAACTTTCAAAATGTGTCGTCATGGGTACCTGACCAACCCTGGCCGGCACAAGGCCACCAGCCCAAAGCAATGGGTATCAATGACAGCCATAACCAGAGGAAGCCGATAAAGCCACCAAACTTCGCACACGGGCGCGAAGGCATGCCAGGAGTGCACACACGGACTTTCGGGACTCCAGCGCCAACTTTCAAAATGTGTCGTCATGGTTACCTGACCAACCTGGCCGGCCCGAGGCCGCCAGCCCAAAGCAATGGGTGTCAATGACAGCCATAACCAGAGGAAGCCGCTAAAGCCACCAAACTTGGCACAATGTCATGAAGGCATGCCAGGAGTCCACACACGGACTTTCGGGACTCTAGCGCCAACTTTCAAAATGTGTCGTCATGGGTACCTGACCAACCCTGGCCGGCACAAGGCCACCAGCCCAAAGCAATGGGTATCAATGACAGCCATAACCAGAGGAAGCCGATAAAGCCACCAAACTTCGCACACGGGCGCGAAGGCATGCCAGGAGTGCACACACGGACTTTCGGGACTCCAGCGCCAACTTTCAAAATGTGTCGTCATGGTTACCTGACCAACCTGGCCGGCCCGAGGCCGCCAGCCCAAAGCAATGGGTGTCAATGACAGCCATAACCAGAGGAAGCCGCTAAAGCCACCAAACTTGGCACAATGTCATGAAGGCATGCCAGGAGTCCACACACGGACTTTCGGGACTCCAGCGCCTACTTTCAAAATGTGTCGTCATGGGTACCTGGCCGGCCCGAGGCCCCCAGCCCAAAGCAATGGGTATCAATGACAGCCATAAACAGAGGAAGCCGCTAAAGCCACCAAACTTCGAAAACGGGCGCAACGGCATGCCAGGAGTCCACACACGGACTTTCGGGACACCAGCGCCAACTTTCAAAATGTGTCGTCATGGTTACCTGACCAACCTGGCCGGCCCGAGGCCGCCAGCCCAAAGCAATGGGTATCAATGACAGCCATAAACAGACGAAGCCGCTAAAGCCACCAAACTTGGCACAATGTCATGAAGGCATGCCAGGAGTGCACAAACGGACTTTCGGGACTCTAGCGCCAACTTTCAAAATGTGTCGTCATGGGTACCTGGCCGGCCCGAGGCCCCCAGCCCAAAGCAATGGGTATCAATGACAGCCATGAACAAAGGAAGCCGCTAAAGCCACCAAACTTCGAAAACGGGCGCGAAGGCATGCCAGGACTGCACAAACGGACTTTCGGGACTCTAGCGCCAACTTTCAAAATGTGTCGTCATGGGTACCTGGCCGGCCTGAGGCCCCCAGCCCAAAGCAATGGGTGTCAATGACAGCCATGAACAGAGGAAGCCGCTAAAGCCACCAAACTTCGCACACGGGCACGTAGGCATGACAGGAGTGCACACACGGACTTTCGGGACTCCAGCTCCAACTTTCAAAATGTGTCGTTATGGGTACCTGGCCGGCCCGAAGCCCCCAGCCCAAAGCAATGGGTATCAATGACAGCCATAAACAGACGAAGCCGCTAAAGCCACCAAACTTGGCACAATGTCATGAAGGCATGCCAGGAGTGCACAAACGGACTTTCGGGACTCTAGCGCCAACTTTCAAAATGTGTCGTCATGGGTACCTGGCCGGCCCGAGGCCCCCAGCCCAAAGCAATGGGTGTCAATGACAGCCATGAACAGAGGAAGCCGCTAAAGCCACCAAACTTCGAAAACGGGCGCGAAGGCATGCCAGGACTGCACAAACGGACTTTTGGGACTCTAGCGCCAACTTTCAAAATGTGTCGTCATGGTTACCTGACCAACCTGGCCGGCCCGAGGCCGCCAGCCCAAAGCAATGGGTATCAATGACAGCCATAAACAGACGAAGCCGCTAAAGCCACCAAACTTGGCACAATGTCATGAAGGCATGCCAGGAGTGCACAAACGGACTTTCGGGACTCTAGCGCCAACTTTCAAAATGTGTCGTCATGGGTACCTGGCCGTCCCGAGGCCCCCAGCCCAAAGCAATGGGTGTCAATGACAGCCATGAACAAAGGAAGCCGCTAAAGCCACCAAACTTCGAAAACGGGCGCGAAGGCATGCCAGGACTGCACAAACGGACTTTCGGGACTCTAGCGCCAACTTTCAAAATGTGTCGTCATGGGTACCTGACCAACCCTGGCCGGCCCGAGGCCACCAGCCCAAAGCAATGGGTATCAATGACAGCCATGAACAGAGGAAGCCGCTAAAGCCACCAAACTTCGCACACGGGCGTGAAGGCATGCCAGGAGTGCAAACACGGACTTTCGGGACTCCAGCGCCAACTTTCAAAATGTGTCGTCATGGTTACCTGACCAACCTGGCCGGCCCGAGGCCGCCAGCCCAAAGCAATGGGTGTCAATGACAGCCATAAACAGAGGAAGCCGCTAAAGCCACCAAACTTGGCACAATGTCATGAAGGCATGCCAGGAGTGCACAAACGGACTTTCGGGACTCTAGCGCCAACTTTCAAAATGTGTCGTCATGGGTACCTGATCAACCCTGGCCGGCACGAGGCCACCAGCCCAAAGGAATGGGTATCAATGACAGCCATGAACAGAGGAAGCCGCTAAAGCCACCAAACTTCTAAAACGGTCGCAAAGGCATGCCAGGAGTCCACAAACGGACTTTCGGGACTCTAGCGCCAACTTTCAAAATGTGTCGTCATGGTTACCTGACCAACCTGGCCGGCCCGAGGCCGCCAGCCCAAAGCAATGGGTGTCAATGACAGCCATAAACAGAGGAAGCCGCTAAAGCCACCAAACTTCGAAAACGGGCGCGAAGGCATGCCAGGACTGCACAAACGGACTTTTGGGACTCTAGCGCCAACTTTCAAAATGTGTCGTCATGGTTACCTGACCAACCTGGCCGGCCCGAGGCTGCCAGCCCAAAGCAATGGGTATCAATGACAGGCATAAACAGACGAAGCCGCTAAAGCCACCAAACTTGGCACAATGTCATGAAGGCATGCCAGGAGTGCACAAACGGACTTTCGGGACTCTAGCGCCAACTTTCAAAATGTGTCGTCATGGGTACCTGGCCGTCCCGAGGCCCCCAGCCCAAAGCAATGGGTGTCAATGACAGCCATGAACAAAGGAAGCCGCTAAAGCCACCAAACTTCGAAAACGGGCGCGAAGGCATGCCAGGACTGCACAAACGGACTTTCGGGACTCTAGCGCCAACTTTCAAAATGTGTCGTCATGGGTACCTGACCAACCCTGGCCGGCCCGAGGCCACCAGCCCAAAGCAATGGGTATCAATGACAGCCATGAACAGAGGAAGCCGCTAAAGCCACCAAACTTCGCACACGGGCGTGAAGGCATGCCAGGAGTGCAAACACGGACTTTCGGGACTCCAGCGCCAACTTTCAAAATGTGTCGTCATGGTTACCTGACCAACCTGGCCGGCCCGAGGCCGCCAGCCCAAAGCAATGGGTGTCAATGACAGCCATAAACAGAGGAAGCCGCTAAAGCCACCAAACTTGGCACAATGTCATGAAGGCATGCCAGGAGTGCACAAACGGACTTTCGGGACTCTAGCGCCAACTTTCAAAATGTGTCGTCATGGGTACCTGATCAACCCTGGCCGGCACGAGGCCACCAGCCCAAAGGAATGGGTATCAATGACAGCCATGAACAGAGGAAGCCGCTAAAGCCACCAAACTTCTAAAACGGTCGCAAAGGCATGCCAGGAGTCCACAAACGGACTTTCGGGACTCTAGCGCCAACTTTCAAAATGTGTCGTCATGGGTACCTGACCAACCCTGGCCGGCACAAGGCCACCAGCCCAAAGCAATGGGTATCAATGACAGCCATAACCAGAGGAAGCCGATAAAGCCACCAAACTTCGCACACGGGCGCGAAGGCATGCCAGGAGTGCACACACGGACTTTCGGGACTCCAGCGCCAACTTTCAAAATGTGTCGTCATGGTTACCTGACCAACCTGGCCGGCCCGAGGCCGCCAGCCCAAAGCAATGGGTGTCAATGACAGCCATAAACAGAGGAAGCCGCTAAAGCCACCAAACTTGGCACAATGTCATGAAGGCATGCCAGGAGTGCACAAACGGACTTTCGGGACTCTAGCGCCAACTTTCAAAATGTGTCGTCATGGGTACCTGATCAACCCTGGCCGGCACGAGGCCACCAGCCCAAAGGAATGGGTATCAATGACAGCCATGAACAGAGGAAGCCGCTAAAGCCACCAAACTTCTAAAACGGTCGCAAAGGCATGCCAGGAGTCCACAAACGGACTTTCGGGACTCTAGCGCCAACTTTCAAAATGTGTCGTCATGGTTACCTGACCAACCTGGCCGGCCCGAGGCCGCCAGCCCAAAGCAATGGGTGTCAATGACAGCCATAAACAGAGGAAGCCGCTAAAGCCACCAAACTTCGAAAACGGGCGCGAAGGCATGCCAGGACTGCACAAACGGACTTTTGGGACTCTAGCGCCAACTTTCAAAATGTGTCGTCATGGTTACCTGACCAACCTGGCCGGCCCGAGGCTGCCAGCCCAAAGCAATGGGTATCAATGACAGGCATAAACAGACGAAGCCGCTAAAGCCACCAAACTTGGCACAATGTCATGAAGGCATGCCAGGAGTGCACAAACGGACTTTCGGGACTCTAGCGCCAACTTTCAAAATGTGTCGTCATGGGTACCTGGCCGTCCCGAGGCCCCCAGCCCAAAGCAATGGGTGTCAATGACAGCCATGAACAAAGGAAGCCGCTAAAGCCACCAAACTTCGAAAACGGGCGCGAAGGCATGCCAGGACTGCACAAACGGACTTTCGGGACTCTAGCGCCAACTTTCAAAATGTGTCGTCATGGGTACCTGACCAACCCTGGCCGGCCCGAGGCCACCAGCCCAAAGCAATGGGTATCAATGACAGCCATGAACAGAGGAAGCCGCTAAAGCCACCAAACTTCGCACACGGGCGTGAAGGCATGCCAGGAGTGCAAACACGGACTTTCGGGACTCCAGCGCCAACTTTCAAAATGTGTCGTCATGGTTACCTGACCAACCTGGCCGGCCCGAGGCCGCCAGCCCAAAGCAATGGGTGTCAATGACAGCCATAAACAGAGGAAGCCGCTAAAGCCACCAAACTTGGCACAATGTCATGAAGGCATGCCAGGAGTGCACAAACGGACTTTCGGGACTCTAGCGCCAACTTTCAAAATGTGTCGTCATGGGTACCTGATCAACCCTGGCCGGCACGAGGCCACCAGCCCAAAGGAATGGGTATCAATGACAGCCATGAACAGAGGAAGCCGCTAAAGCCACCAAACTTCTAAAACGGTCGCAAAGGCATGCCAGGAGTCCACAAACGGACTTTCGGGACTCTAGCGCCAACTTTCAAAATGTGTCGTCATGGGTACCTGACCAACCCTGGCCGGCACAAGGCCACCAGCCCAAAGCAATGGGTATCAATGACAGCCATAACCAGAGGAAGCCGATAAAGCCACCAAACTTCGCACACGGGCGCGAAGGCATGCCAGGAGTGCACACACGGACTTTCGGGACTCCAGCGCCAACTTTCAAAATGTGTCGTCATGGTTACCTGACCAACCTGGCCGGCCCGAGGCCGCCAGCCCAAAGCAATGGGTGTCAATGACAGCCATAAACAGAGGAAGCCGCTAAAGCCACCAAACTTCGAAAACGGGCGCGAAGGCATGCCAGGACTGCACAAACGGACTTTTGGGACTCTAGCGCCAACTTTCAAAATGTGTCGTCATGGTTACCTGACCAACCTGGCCGGCCCGAGGCTGCCAGCCCAAAGCAATGGGTATCAATGACAGCCATAAACAGACGAAGCCGCTAAAGCCACCAAACTTGGCACAATGTCATGAAGGCATGCCAGGAGTGCACAAACGGACTTTCGGGACTCTAGCGCCAACTTTCAAAATGTGTCGTCATGGGTACCTGGCCGTCCCGAGGCCCCCAGCCCAAAGCAATGGGTGTCAATGACAGCCATGAACAAAGGAAGCCGCTAAAGCCACCAAACTTCGAAAACGGGCGCGAAGGCATGCCAGGACTGCACAAACGGACTTTCGGGACTCTAGCGCCAACTTTCAAAATGTGTCGTCATGGGTACCTGATCAACCCTGGCCGGCACGAGGCCCCCAGCCCAAAGCAATGGGTGTCAATGACAGCCATGAACAAAGGAAGCCGCTAAAGCCACCAAACTTCGAAAACGGGCGCGAAGGCATGCCGGGAGTGCACAAACGGACTTTCGGGACTCTAGCGCCAACTTTCAAAATGTGTCGTCATGGGTACCTGACCAACCCTGGCCGGCACGAGGCCACCAGCCCAAAGCAATGGGTATCAATGACAGCCATAAACAGAGGAAGCCGCTAAAGCCACCAAACTTCGGAAACGGGCGCGACGGCATGCCAGGAGTGCACAAACGGACTTTCGGGACTCCAGCGCCAACTTTCAAAATGTGTCGTCATGGATACCTGACCAACCCTGGCCGGCACGAGGCCGCCAGCCCAAAGCAATGGGTGTCAATGACAGCCATAAACAGAGGAAGCCGCTAAAGCCACCAAACTTTGAAAACGGGCGCGAAGGCATGCCAGGAGTGCACAAACGGACTTTCGGGACTCTAGCGCCAACTTTCAAAATGTGTCGTCATGGGTACCTGATCAAACCTGGCCGGCACGAGGCCACCAGCCCAAAGGAATGGGTATCAATGACAGCCATGAACAGAGGAAGCCGCTAAAGCCACCAAACTTCTAAAACGGGCGCAAAGGCATGCCAGGAGTCCACAAATGGACTTTCGGGACTCTAGCGCCAACTTGCAAAATGTGTCGTCATGGGTACCTGACCAACCCTGGCCGGCACAAGGCCACCAGCCCAAAGCAATGGGTATCAATGACAGCCATAACCAGAGGAAGCCGCTAAAGCCACCAAACTTTGCACACGGGCGCGAAGGCATGCCAGGAGTGCACACATGTACTTTCGGGACTCCAGCGCCAACTTTCAAAATGTGTCGTCATGGGTACCTGATCAACCCTGGCCGGCACGAGGCCACCAGCCCAAAGGAATGGGTATCAATGACAGCCATGAACAGAGGAAGCCGCTAAAGCCACCAAACTTCTAAAACGGTCGCAAAGGCATGCCAGGAGTCCACAAACGGACTTTCGGGACTCTAGCGCCAACTTTCAAAATGTGTCGTCATGGGTACCTGGCCGGCCCGAGGCCCCCAGCCCAAAGCAATGGGTGTCAATGACAGCCATAAACAGTGGAAGCCGATAAAGCCACCAAACTTCGAAAACGGGCGCGAAGGCATGCCAGGAGTGCACAAACGGACTTTCGGGACTCCAGTGCCTACTTTCAAAATGTGTCGTCATGGGTACCTGACCAACCTGGCCGGCCCGAGGCCGCCAGCCCAAAGCAATGGGTGTCAATGACAGCCATGAACAGAGGAAGCCGCTAAAGCCACCAAACTTCGAAAACGGGCGCGAAGGCATGCCAGGACTGCACAAACGGACTTTTGGGACTCTAGCGCCAACTTTCAAAATGTGTCGTCATGGTTACCTGACCAACCTGGCCGGCCCGAGGCTGCCAGCCCAAAGCAATGGGTATCAATGACAGGCATAAACAGACGAAGCCGCTAAAGCCACCAAACTTGGCACAATGTCATGAAGGCATGCCAGGAGTGCACAAACGGACTTTCGGGACTCTAGCGCCAACTTTCAAAATGTGTCGTCATGGGTACCTGGCCGTCCCGAGGCCCCCAGCCCAAAGCAATGGGTGTCAATGACAGCCATGAACAAAGGAAGCCGCTAAAGCCACCAAACTTCGAAAACGGGCGCGAAGGCATGCCAGGACTGCACAAACGGACTTTCGGGACTCTAGCGCCAACTTTCAAAATGTGTCGTCATGGGTACCTGACCAACCCTGGCCGGCCCGAGGCCACCAGCCCAAAGCAATGGGTATCAATGACAGCCATGAACAGAGGAAGCCGCTAAAGCCACCAAACTTCGCACACGGGCGTGAAGGCATGCCAGGAGTGCAAACACGGACTTTCGGGACTCCAGCGCCAACTTTCAAAATGTGTCGTCATGGTTACCTGACCAACCTGGCCGGCCCGAGGCCGCCAGCCCAAAGCAATGGGTGTCAATGACAGCCATAAACAGAGGAAGCCGCTAAAGCCACCAAACTTGGCACAATGTCATGAAGGCATGCCAGGAGTGCACAAACGGACTTTCGGGACTCTAGCGCCAACTTTCAAAATGTGTCGTCATGGGTACCTGATCAACCCTGGCCGGCACGAGGCCACCAGCCCAAAGGAATGGGTATCAATGACAGCCATGAACAGAGGAAGCCGCTAAAGCCACCAAACTTCTAAAACGGTCGCAAAGGCATGCCAGGAGTCCACAAACGGACTTTCGGGACTCTAGCGCCAACTTTCAAAATGTGTCGTCATGGGTACCTGACCAACCCTGGCCGGCACAAGGCCACCAGCCCAAAGCAATGGGTATCAATGACAGCCATAACCAGAGGAAGCCGATAAAGCCACCAAACTTCGCACACGGGCGCGAAGGCATGCCAGGAGTGCACACACGGACTTTCGGGACTCCAGCGCCAACTTTCAAAATGTGTCGTCATGGTTACCTGACCAACCTGGCCGGCCCGAGGCCGCCAGCCCAAAGCAATGGGTGTCAATGACAGCCATAAACAGAGGAAGCCGCTAAAGCCACCAAACTTCGAAAACGGGCGCGAAGGCATGCCAGGACTGCACAAACGGACTTTTGGGACTCTAGCGCCAACTTTCAAAATGTGTCGTCATGGTTACCTGACCAACCTGGCCGGCCCGAGGCTGCCAGCCCAAAGCAATGGGTATCAATGACAGCCATAAACAGACGAAGCCGCTAAAGCCACCAAACTTGGCACAATGTCATGAAGGCATGCCAGGAGTGCACAAACGGACTTTCGGGACTCTAGCGCCAACTTTCAAAATGTGTCGTCATGGGTACCTGGCCGTCCCGAGGCCCCCAGCCCAAAGCAATGGGTGTCAATGACAGCCATGAACAAAGGAAGCCGCTAAAGCCACCAAACTTCGAAAACGGGCGCGAAGGCATGCCAGGACTGCACAAACGGACTTTCGGGACTCTAGCGCCAACTTTCAAAATGTGTCGTCATGGGTACCTGATCAACCCTGGCCGGCACGAGGCCCCCAGCCCAAAGCAATGGGTGTCAATGACAGCCATGAACAAAGGAAGCCGCTAAAGCCACCAAACTTCGAAAACGGGCGCGAAGGCATGCCAGGACTGCACAAACGGACTTTCGGGACTCTAGCGCCAACTTTCAAAATGTGTCGTCATGGGTACCTGACCAACCCTGGCCGGCCCGAGGCCACCAGCCCAAAGCAATGGGTATCAATGACAGCCATGAACAGAGGAAGCCGCTAAAGCCACCAAACTTCGCACACGGGCGTGAAGGCATGCCAGGAGTGCAAACACGGACTTTCGGGACTCCAGCGCCAACTTTCAAAATGTGTCGTCATGGTTACCTGACCAACCTGGCCGGCCCGAGGCCGCCAGCCCAAAGCAATGGGTGTCAATGACAGCCATAAACAGAGGAAGCCGCTAAAGCCACCAAACTTGGCACAATGTCATGAAGGCATGCCAGGAGTGCACAAACGGACTTTCGGGACTCTAGCGCCAACTTTCAAAATGTGTCGTCATGGGTACCTGGCCGGCCCGAGGCCCCCAGCCCAAAGCAATGGGTGTCAATGACAGCCATAAACAGTGGAAGCCGATAAAGCCACCAAACTTCGAAAACGGGCGCGAAGGCATGCCAGGAGTGCACAAACGGACTTTCGGGACTCCAGTGCCTACTTTCAAAATGTGTCGTCATGGGTACCTGACCAACCTGGCCGGCCCGAGGCCGCCAGCCCAAAGCAATGGGTGTCAATGACAGCCATGAACAGAGGAAGCCGCTAAAGCCACCAAACTTCGAAAACGGGCGCGAAGGCATGCCAGGACTGCACAAACGGACTTTTGGGACTCTAGCGCCAACTTTCAAAATGTGTCGTCATGGTTACCTGACCAACCTGGCCGGCCCGAGGCTGCCAGCCCAAAGCAATGGGTATCAATGACAGGCATAAACAGACGAAGCCGCTAAAGCCACCAAACTTGGCACAATGTCATGAAGGCATGCCAGGAGTGCACAAACGGACTTTCGGGACTCTAGCGCCAACTTTCAAAATGTGTCGTCATGGGTACCTGGCCGTCCCGAGGCCCCTAGCCCAAAGCAATGGGTGTCAATGACAGCCATGAACAAAGGAAGCCGCTAAAGCCACCAAACTTCGAAAACGGGCGCGAAGGCATGCCAGGACTGCACAAACGGACTTTCGGGACTCTAGCGCCAACTTTCAAAATGTGTCGTCATGGGTACCTGACCAACCCTGGCCGGCCCGAGGCCACCAGCCCAAAGCAATGGGTATCAATGACAGCCATGAACAGAGGAAGCCGCTAAAGCCACCAAACTTCGCACACGGGCGTGAAGGCATGCCAGGAGTGCAAACACGGACTTTCGGGACTCCAGCGCCAACTTTCAAAATGTGTCGTCATGGTTACCTGACCAACCTGGCCGGCCCGAGGCCGCCAGCCCAAAGCAATGGGTGTCAATGACAGCCATAAACAGAGGAAGCCGCTAAAGCCACCAAACTTGGCACAATGTCATGAAGGCATGCCAGGAGTGCACAAACGGACTTTCGGGACTCTAGCGCCAACTTTCAAAATGTGTCGTCATGGGTACCTGATCAACCCTGGCCGGCACGAGGCCACCAGCCCAAAGGAATGGGTATCAATGACAGCCATGAACAGAGGAAGCCGCTAAAGCCACCAAACTTCTAAAACGGTCGCAAAGGCATGCCAGGAGTCCACAAACGGACTTTCGGGACTCTAGCGCCAACTTTCAAAATGTGTCGTCATGGGTACCTGACCAACCCTGGCCGGCACAAGGCCACCAGCCCAAAGCAATGGGTATCAATGACAGCCATAACCAGAGGAAGCCGATAAAGCCACCAAACTTCGCACACGGGCGCGAAGGCATGCCAGGAGTGCACACACGGACTTTCGGGACTCCAGCGCCAACTTTCAAAATGTGTCGTCATGGTTACCTGACCAACCTGGCCGGCCCGAGGCCGCCAGCCCAAAGCAATGGGTGTCAATGACAGCCATAAACAGAGGAAGCCGCTAAAGCCACCAAACTTCGAAAACGGGCGCGAAGGCATGCCAGGACTGCACAAACGGACTTTTGGGACTCTAGCGCCAACTTTCAAAATGTGTCGTCATGGTTACCTGACCAACCTGGCCGGCCCGAGGCTGCCAGCCCAAAGCAATGGGTATCAATGACAGCCATAAACAGACGAAGCCGCTAAAGCCACCAAACTTGGCACAATGTCATGAAGGCATGCCAGGAGTGCACAAACGGACTTTCGGGACTCTAGCGCCAACTTTCAAAATGTGTCGTCATGGGTACCTGGCCGTCCCGAGGCCCCCAGCCCAAAGCAATGGGTGTCAATGACAGCCATGAACAAAGGAAGCCGCTAAAGCCACCAAACTTCGAAAACGGGCGCGAAGGCATGCCAGGACTGCACAAACGGACTTTCGGGACTCTAGCGCCAACTTTCAAAATGTGTCGTCATGGGTACCTGATCAACCCTGGCCGGCACGAGGCCCCCAGCCCAAAGCAATGGGTGTCAATGACAGCCATGAACAAAGGAAGCCGCTAAAGCCACCAAACTTCGAAAACGGGCGCGAAGGCATGCCAGGACTGCACAAACGGACTTTCGGGACTCTAGCGCCAACTTTCAAAATGTGTCGTCATGGGTACCTGACCAACCCTGGCCGGCCCGAGGCCACCAGCCCAAAGCAATGGGTATCAATGACAGCCATGAACAGAGGAAGCCGCTAAAGCCACCAAACTTCGCACACGGGCGTGAAGGCATGCCAGGAGTGCAAACACGGACTTTCGGGACTCCAGCGCCAACTTTCAAAATGTGTCGTCATGGTTACCTGACCAACCTGGCCGGCCCGAGGCCGCCAGCCCAAAGCAATGGGTGTCAATGACAGCCATAAACAGAGGAAGCCGCTAAAGCCACCAAACTTGGCACAATGTCATGAAGGCATGCCAGGAGTGCACAAACGGACTTTCGGGACTCTAGCGCCAACTTTCAAAATGTGTCGTCATGGGTACCTGATCAACCCTGGCCGGCACGAGGCCACCAGCCCAAAGGAATGGGTATCAATGACAGCCATGAACAGAGGAAGCCGCTAAAGCCACCAAACTTCTAAAACGGTCGCAAAGGCATGCCAGGAGTCCACAAACGGACTTTCGGGACTCTAGCGCCAACTTTCAAAATGTGTCGTCATGGGTACCTGACCAACCCTGGCCGGCACAAGGCCACCAGCCCAAAGCAATGGGTATCAATGACAGCCATAACCAGAGGAAGCCGATAAAGCCACCAAACTTCGCACACGGGCGCGAAGGCATGCCAGGAGTGCACACACGGACTTTCGGGACTCCAGCGCCAACTTTCAAAATGTGTCGTCATGGTTACCTGACCAACCTGGCCGGCCCGAGGCCGCCAGCCCAAAGCAATGGGTGTCAATGACAGCCATAAACAGAGGAAGCCGCTAAAGCCACCAAACTTCGAAAACGGGCGCGAAGGCATGCCAGGAGTGCACAAACGGACTTTCGGGACTCTAGCGCCAACTTTCAAAATGTGTCGTCTATGGGTACCTGATCAACCCTAGATGGCACGAGGCCACCAGCCCAAAGGAATGGGTATCAATGACAGCCATGAACAGAGGAAGCCGCTAAAGCCACCAAACTTCTAAAACGGTCGCAAAGGCATGCCAGGAGTCCACAAACGGACTTTCGGGACTCTAGCGCCAACTTTCAAAATGTGTCGTCATGGGTACCTGACCAACCCTGGCCGGCACAAGGCCACCAGCCCAAAGCAATGGGTATCAATGACAGCCATAACCAGAGGAAGCCGATAAAGCCACCAAACTTCGCACACGGGCGCGAAGGCATGCCAGGAGTGCACACACGGACTTTCGGGACTCCAGCGCCAACTTTCAAAATGTGTCGTCATGGTTACCTGACCAACCTGGCCGGCCCGAGGCCGCCAGCCCAAAGCAATGGGTGTCAATGACAGCCATAAACAGAGGAAGCCGCTAAAGCCACCAAACTTCGAAAACGGGCGCGAAGGCATGCCAGGAGTGCACAAACGGACTTTCGGGACTCTAGCGCCAACTTTCAAAATGTGTCGTCTATGGGTACCTGATCAACCCTGGACGGCACGAGGCCACCAGCCCAAAGGAATGGGTATCAATGACAGCCATGAACAGAGGAAGCCGCTAAAGCCACCAAACTTCTAAAACGGTCGCAAAGGCATGCCAGGAGTCCACAAACGGACTTTCGGGACTCTAGCGCCAACTTTCAAAATGTGTCGTCATGGGTACCTGACCAACCCTGGCCGGCACAAGGCCACCAGCCCAAAGCAATGGGTATCAATGACAGCCATAACCAGAGGAAGCCGATAAAGCCACCAAACTTCGCACACGGGCGCGAAGGCATGCCAGGAGTGCACACACGGACTTTCGGGACTCCAGCGCCAACTTTCAAAATGTGTCGTCATGGTTACCTGACCAACCTGGCCGGCCCGAGGCCGCCAGCCCAAAGCAATGGGTGTCAATGACAGCCATAACCAGAGGAAGACGCTAAAGCCACCAAACTTGGCACAATGTCATGAAGGCATGCCAGGAGTCCACACACGGACTTTCGGGACTCCAGCGCCTACTTTCAAAATGTGTCGTCATGGGTACCTGGCCGGCCCGAGGCCCCCAGCCCAAAGCAATGGGTATCAATGACAGCCATAAACAGAGGAAGCCGCTAAAGCCACCAAACTTCGAAAACGGGCGCAACAGCATGCCAGGAGTCCACACACGGACTTTCGGGACTCCAGCGCCAACTTTCAAAATGTGTCGTCATGGTTACCTGACCAACCTGGCCAGCCCGAGGCCGCCAGCCCAAAGCAATGGGTATCAATGACAGCCATAAACAGACGAAGCCGCTAAAGCCACCAAACTTGGCACAATGTCATGAAGGCATGCCAGGAGTGCACAAACGGACTTTCGGGACTCTAGCGCCAACTTTCAAAATGTGTCGTCATGGGTACCTGGCCGGCCCGAGGCCCCCAGCCCAAAGCAATGGGTATCAATGACAGCCATGAACAAAGGAAGCCGCTAAAGCCACCAAACTTCGAAAACGGGCGCGAAGGCATGCCAGGACTGCACAAACGGACTTTCGGGACTCTAGCGCCAACTTTCAAAATGTGTCGTCATGGGTACCTGACCAACCCTGGCCAGCCCGAGGCCACCAGCCCAAAGCAATGGGTATCAATGACAGCCATGAACAGAGGAAGCCGCTAAAGCCACCAAACTTCGCACACGGGCGTGATGGCATGCCAGGAGTGCAAACACGGACTTTCGGGACTCCAGCGCCAACTTTCAAAATGTGTCGTCATGGTTACCTGACCAACCTGGCCGGCCCGAGGCCGCCAGCCCAAAGCAATGGGTGTCAATGACAGCCATAAACAGAGGAAGCCGCTAAAGCCACCAAACTTGGCACAATGTCATGAAGGCATGCCAGGAGTGCACAAACGGACTTTCGGGACTCTAGCGCCAACTTTCAAAATGTGTCGTCATGGGTACCTGATCAACCCTGGCCGGCACGAGGCCACCAGCCCAAAGGAATGGGTATCAATGACAGCCATGAACAGAGGAAGCCGCTAAAGCCACCAAACTTCTAAAACGGTCGCAAAGGCATGCCAGGAGTCCACAAACGGACTTTCGGGACTCTAGCGCCAACTTTCAAAATGTGTCGTCATGGGTACCTGGCCGGCCCGAGGCCCCCAGCCCAAAGCAATGGGTGTCAATGACAGCCATGAACAGAGGAAGCCGCTAAAGCCACCAAACTTCGAAAACGGGCGCGAAGGCATGCCAGGACTGCACAAACGGACTTTTGGGACTCTAGCGCCAACTTTCAAAATGTGTCGTCATGGTTACCTGACCAACCTGGCCGGCCCGAGGCTGCCAGCCCAAAGCAATGGGTATCAATGACAGCCATAAACAGACGAAGCCGCTAAAGCCACCAAACTTGGCACAATGTCATGAAGGCATGCCAGGAGTGCACAAACGGACTTTCGGGACTCTAGCGCCAACTTTCAAAATGTGTCGTCATGGGTACCTGGCCGTCCCGAGGCCCCCAGCCCAAAGCAATGGGTGTCAATGACAGCCATGAACAAAGGAAGCCGCTAAAGCCACCAAACTTCGAAAACGGGTGCGAAGGCATGCCAGGACTGCACAAACGGACTTTCGGGACTCTAGCGCCAACTTTCAAAATGTGTCGTCATGGGTACCTGACCAACCCTGGCCGGCACAAGGCCACCAGCCCAAAGCAATGGGTATCAATGACAGCCATAACCAGAGGAAGCCGATAAAGCCACCAAACTTCGCACACGGGCGCGAAGGCATGCCAGGAGTGCACACACGGACTTTCGGGACTCCAGCGCCAACTTTCAAAATGTGTCGTCATGGTTACCTGACCAACCTGGCCGGCCCGAGGCCACCAGCCCAAAGCAATGGGTGTCAATGACAGCCATAAACAGAGGAAGCCGCTAAAGCCACCAAACTTCGAAAACGGGCGCGAAGGCATGCCAGGAGTGCACAAACGGACTTTCGGGACTCTAGCGCCAACTTTCAAAATGTGTCGTCTATGGGTACCTGATCAACCCTAGACGGCACGAGGCCACCAGCCCAAAGGAATGGGTATCAATGACAGCCATGAACAGAGGAAGCCGCTAAAGCCACCAAACTTCTAAAACGGTCGCAAAGGCATACCAGGAGTCCACAAACGGACTTTCGGGACTCTAGCGCCAACTTTCAAAATGTGTCGTCATGGGTACCTGACCAACCCTGGCCGGCACAAGGCCACCAGCCCAAAGCAATGGGTATCAATGACAGCCATAACCAGAGGAAGCCGATAAAGCCACCAAACTTCGCACACGGGCGCGAAGGCATGCCAGGAGTGCACACACGGACTTTCGGGACTCCAGCGCCAACTTTCAAAATGTGTCGTCATGGTTACCTGACCAACCCTGGCCGGCACAAGGCCACCAGCCCAAAGCAATGGGTATCAATGACAGCCATAACCAGAGGAAGCCGCTAAAGCCACCAAACTTGGCACAATGTCATGAAGGCATGCCAGGAGTCCACACACGGACTTTCGGGACTCCAGCGCCTACTTTCAAAATGTGTCGTCATGGGTACCTGGCCGGCCCGAGGCCCCCAGCCCAAAGCAATGGGTATCAATGACAGCCATAAACAGAGGAAGCCGCTAAAGCCACCAAACTTCGAAAACGGGCGCAACGGCATGCCAGGAGTCCACACACGGACTTTCGGGACACCAGCGCCAACTTTCAAAATGTGTCGTCATGGTTACCTGACCAACCTGGCCGGCCCGAGGCCGCCAGCCCAAAGCAATGGGTATCAATGACAGCCATAAACAGACGAAGCCGCTAAAGCCACCAAACTTGGCACAATGTCATGAAGGCATGCCAGGAGTGCACAAACGGACTTTCGGGACTCTAGCGCCAACTTTCAAAATGTGTCGTCATGGGTACCTGGCCGGCCCGAGGCCCCCAGCCCAAAGCAATGGGTATCAATGACAGCCATGAACAAAGGAAGCCGCTAAAGCCACCAAACTTCGAAAACGGGCGCGAAGGCATGCCAGGACTGCACAAACGGACTTTCGGGACTCTAGCGCCAACTTTCAAAATGTGTCGTCATGGGTACCTGGCCGGCCCGAGGCCCCCAGCCCAAAGCAATGGGTGTCAATGACAGCCATGAACAGAGGAAGCCGCTAAAGCCACCAAACTTCGCACACGGGCACGTAGGCATGACAGGAGTGCACACACGGACTTTCGGGACTCCAGCTCCAACTTTCAAAATGTGTCGTTATGGGTACCTGGCCGGCCCGAAGCCCCCAGCCCAAAGCAATGGGTATCAATGACAGCCATAAACAGACGAAGCCGCTAAAGCCACCAAACTTGGCACAATGTCATGAAGGCATGCCAGGAGTGCACAAACGGACTTTCGGGACTCTAGCGCCAACTTTCAAAATGTGTCGTCATGGGTACCTGGCCGGCCCGAGGCCCCCAGCCCAAAGCAATGGGTGTCAATGACAGCCATGAACAGAGGAAGCCGCTAAAGCCACCAAACTTCGAAAACGGGCGCGAAGGCATGCCAGGACTGCACAAACGGACTTTTGGGACTCTAGCGCCAACTTTCAAAATGTGTCGTCATGGTTACCTGACCAACCTGGCCGGCCCGAGGCCGCCAGCCCAAAGCAATGGGTATCAATGACAGCCATAAACAGACGAAGCCGCTAAAGCCACCAAACTTGGCACAATGTCATGAAGGCATGCCAGGAGTGCACAAACGGACTTTCGGGACTCTAGCGCCAACTTTCAAAATGTGTCGTCATGGGTACCTGGCCGTCCCGAGGCCCCCAGCCCAAAGCAATGGGTGTCAATGACAGCCATGAACAAAGGAAGCCGCTAAAGCCACCAAACTTCGAAAACGGGCGCGAAGGCATGCCAGGACTGCACAAACGGACTTTCGGGACTCTAGCGCCAACTTTCAAAATGTGTCGTCATGGGTACCTGACCAACCCTGGCCGGCCCGAGGCCACCAGCCCAAAGCAATGGGTATCAATGACAGCCATGAACAGAGGAAGCCGCTAAAGCCACCAAACTTCTAAAACGGTCGCAAAGGCATGCCAGGAGTCCACAAACGGACTTTCGGGACTCTAGCGCCAACTTTCAAAATGTGTCGTCATGGTTACCTGACCAACCTGGCCGGCCCGAGGCCGCCAGCCCAAAGCAATGGGTGTCAATGACAGCCATAAACAGAGGAAGCCGATAAAGCCACCAAACTTCGCACACGGGCGCGAAGGCATGCCAGGAGTGCACACACGGACTTTCGGGACTCCAGCGCCAACTTTCAAAATGTGTCGTCATGGTTACCTGACCAACCTGGCCGGCCCGAGGCCGCCAGCCCAAAGCAATGGGTGTCAATGACAGCCATAAACAGAGGAAGCCGCTAAAGCCACCAAACTTCGAAAACGGGCGCGAAGGCATGCCAGGAGTGCACAAACGGACTTTCGGGACTCTAGCGCCAACTTTCAAAATGTGTCGTCTATGGGTACCTGATCAACCCTAGACGGCACGAGGCCACCAGCCCAAAGGAATGGGTATCAATGACAGCCATGAACAGAGGAAGCCGCTAAAGCCACCAAACTTCTAAAACGGTCGCAAAGGCATGCCAGGAGTCCACAAACGGACTTTCGGGACTCTAGCGCCAACTTTCAAAATGTGTCGTCATGGGTACCTGACCAACCCTGGCCGGCACAAGGCCACCAGCCCAAAGCAATGGGTATCAATGACAGCCATAACCAGAGGAAGCCGATAAAGCCACCAAACTTCGCACACGGGCGCGAAGGCATGCCAGGAGTGCACACACGGACTTTCGGGACTCCAGCGCCAACTTTCAAAATGTGTCGTCATGGTTACCTGACCAACCTGGCCGGCCCGAGGCCGCCAGCCCAAAGCAATGGGTGTCAATGACAGCCATAACCAGAGGAAGCCGCTAAAGCCACCAAACTTGGCACAATGTCATGAAGGCATGCCAGGAGTCCACACACGGACTTTCGGGACTCCAGCGCCTACTTTCAAAATGTGTCGTCATGGGTACCTGGCCGGCCCGAGGCCCCCAGCCCAAAGCAATGGGTATCAATGACAGCCATAAACAGAGGAAGCCGCTAAAGCCACCAAACTTCGAAAACGGGCGCGAAGGCATGCCAGGACTGCACAAACGGACTTTCGGGACTCTAGCGCCAACTTTCAAAATGTGTCGTCATGGGTACCTGGCCGGCCCGAGGCCCCCAGCCCAAAGCAATGGGTGTCAATGACAGCCATGAACAGAGGAAGCCGCTAAAGCCACCAAACTTCGCACACGGGCACGTAGGCATGACAGGAGTGCACACACGGACTTTCGGGACTCCAGCGCCAACTTTCAAAATGTGTCGTTATGGGTACCTGGCCGGCCCGAAGCCCCCAGCCCAAAGCAATGGGTATCAATGACAGCCATAAACAGACGAAGCCGCTAAAGCCACCAAACTTGGCACAATGTCATGAAGGCATGCCAGGAGTGCACAAACGGACTTTCGGGACTCTAGCGCCAACTTTCAAAATGTGTCGTCATGGGTACCTGGCCGGCCCGAGGCCCCCAGCCCAAAGCAATGGGTGTCAATGACTGCCATGAACAGAGGAAGCCGCTAAAGCCACCAAACTTCGAAAACGGGCGCGAAGGCATGCCAGGACTGCACAAACGGACTTTTGGGACTCTAGCGCCAACTTTCAAAATGTGTCGTCATGGTTACCTGACCAACCTGGCCGGCCCGAGGCCGCCAGCCCAAAGCAATGGGTATCAATGACAGCCATAAACAGACGAAGCCGCTAAAGCCACCAAACTTGGCACAATGTCATGAAGGCATGCCAGGAGTGCACAAACGGACTTTCGGGACTCTAGCGCCAACTTTCAAAATGTGTCGTCATGGGTACCTGGCCGTCCCGAGGCCCCCAGCCCAAAGCAATGGGTGTCAATGACAGCCATGAACAAAGGAAGCCGCTAAAGCCACCAAACTTCGAAAACGGGCGCGAAGGCATGCCAGGACTGCACAAACGGACTTTCGGGACTCTAGCGCCAACTTTCAAAATGTGTCGTCATGGGTACCTGGCCGGCCCGAGGCCCCCAGCCCAAAGCAATGGGTGTCAATGACAGCCATGAACAGAGGAAGCCGCTAAAGCCACCAAACTTCGCACACGGGCACGTAGGCATGACAGGAGTGCACACACGGACTTTCGGGACTCCAGCGCCAACTTTCAAAATGTGTCGTTATGGGTACCTGGCCGGCCCGAAGCCCCCAGCCCAAAGCAATGGGTATCAATGACAGCCATAAACAGACGAAGCCGCTAAAGCCACCAAACTTGGCACAATGTCATGAAGGCATGCCAGGAGTGCACAAACGGACTTTCGGGACTCTAGCGCCAACTTTCAAAATGTGTCGTCATGGGTACCTGGCCGGCCCGAGGCCCCCAGCCCAAAGCAATGGGTGTCAATGACAGCCATGAACAGAGGAAGCCGCTAAAGCCACCAAACTTCGAAAACGGGCGCGAAGGCATGCCAGGACTGCACAAACGGACTTTTGGGACTCTAGCGCCAACTTTCAAAATGTGTCGTCATGGTTACCTGACCAACCTGGCCGGCCCGAGGCCGCCAGCCCAAAGCAATGGGTATCAATGACAGCCATAAACAGACGAAGCCGCTAAAGCCACCAAACTTGGCACAATGTCATGAAGGCATGCCAGGAGTGCACAAACGGACTTTCGGGACTCTAGCGCCAACTTTCAAAATGTGTCGTCATGGGTACCTGGCCGTCCCGAGGCCCCCAGCCCAAAGCAATGGGTGTCAATGACAGCCATGAACAAAGGAAGCCGCTAAAGCCACCAAACTTCGAAAACGGGCGCGAAGGCATGCCAGGACTGCACAAACGGACTTTCGGGACTCTAGCGCCAACTTTCAAAATGTGTCGTCATGGGTACCTGACCAACCCTGGCCGGCCCGAGGCCACCAGCCCAAAGCAATGGGTATCAATGACAGCCATGAACAGAGGAAGCCGCTAAAGCCACCAAACTTCGCACACGGGCGTGAAGGCATGCCAGGAGTGCAAACACGGACTTTCGGGACTCCAGCGCCAACTTTCAAAATGTGTCGTCATGGTTACCTGACCAACCTGGCCGGCCCGAGGCCGCCAGCCCAAAGCAATGGGTGTCAATGACAGCCATAAACAGAGGAAGCCGCTAAAGCCACCAAACTTGGCACAATGTCATGAAGGCATGCCAGGAGTGCACAAACGGACTTTCGGGACTCTAGCGCCAACTTTCAAAATGTGTCGTCATGGGTACCTGATCAACCCTGGCCGGCACGAGGCCACCAGCCCAAAGGAATGGGTATCAATGACAGCCATGAACAGAGGAAGCCGCTAAAGCCACCAAACTTCTAAAACGGTCGCAAAGGCATGCCAGGAGTCCACAAACGGACTTTCGGGACTCTAGCGCCAACTTTCAAAATGTGTCGTCATGGGTACCTGGCCGGCCCGAGGCCCCCAGCCCAAAGCAATGGGTGTCAATGACAGCCATGAACAGAGGAAGCCGCTAAAGCCACCAAACTTCGAAAACGGGCGCGAAGGCATGCCAGGACTGCACAAACGGACTTTTGGGACTCTAGCGCCAACTTTCAAAATGTGTCGTCATGGTTACCTGACCAACCTGGCCGGCCCGAGGCTGCCAGCCCAAAGCAATGGGTATCAATGACAGCCATAAACAGACGAAGCCGCTAAAGCCACCAAACTTGGCACAATGTCATGAAGGCATGCCAGGAGTGCACAAACGGACTTTCGGGACTCTAGCGCCAACTTTCAAAATGTGTCGTCATGGGTACCTGGCCGTCCCGAGGCCCCCAGCCCAAAGCAATGGGTGTCAATGACAGCCATGAACAAAGGAAGCCGCTAAAGCCACCAAACTTCGAAAACGGGCGCGAAGGCATGCCAGGACTGCACAAACGGACTTTCGGGACTCTAGCGCCAACTTTCAAAATGTGTCGTCATGGGTACCTGACCAACCCTGGCCGGCCCGAGGCCACCAGCCCAAAGCAATGGGTATCAATGACAGCCATGAACAGAGGAAGCCGCTAAAGCCACCAAACTTCGCACACGGGCGTGAAGGCATGCCAGGAGTGCAAACACGGACTTTCGGGACTCCAGCGCCAACTTTCAAAATGTGTCGTCATGGTTACCTGACCAACCTGGCCGGCCCGAGGCCGCCAGCCCAAAGCAATGGGTGTCAATGACAGCCATAAACAGAGGAAGCCGCTAAAGCCACCAAACTTGGCACAATGTCATGAAGGCATGCCAGGAGTGCACAAACGGACTTTCGGGACTCTAGCGCCAACTTTCAAAATGTGTCGTCATGGGTACCTGATCAACCCTGGCCGGCACGAGGCCACCAGCCCAAAGGAATGGGTATCAATGACAGCCATGAACAGAGGAAGCCGCTAAAGCCACCAAACTTCTAAAACGGTCGCAAAGGCATGCCAGGAGTCCACAAACGGACTTTCGGGACTCTAGCGCCAACTTTCAAAATGTGTCGTCATGGGTACCTGACCAACCCTGGCCGGCACAAGGCCACCAGCCCAAAGCAATGGGTATCAATGACAGCCATAACCAGAGGAAGCCGATAAAGCCACCAAACTTCGCACACGGGCGCGAAGGCATGCCAGGAGTGCACACACGGACTTTCGGGACTCCAGCGCCAACTTTCAAAATGTGTCGTCATGGTTACCTGACCAACCTGGCCGGCCCGAGGCCGCCAGCCCAAAGCAATGGGTGTCAATGACAGCCATAAACAGAGGAAGCCGCTAAAGCCACCAAACTTCGAAAACGGGCGCGAAGGCATGCCAGGAGTGCACAAACGGACTTTCGGGACTCTAGCGCCAACTTTCAAAATGTGTCGTCTATGGGTACCTGATCAACCCTAGACGGCACGAGGCCACCAGCCCAAAGGAATGGGTATCAATGACAGCCATGAACAGAGGAAGCCGCTAAAGCCACCAAACTTCTAAAACGGTCGCAAAGGCATGCCAGGAGTCCACAAACGGACTTTCGGGACTCTAGCGCCAACTTTCAAAATGTGTCGTCATGGGTACCTGACCAACCCTGGCCGGCACAAGGCCACCAGCCCAAAGCAATGGGTATCAATGACAGCCATAACCAGAGGAAGCCGATAAAGCCACCAAACTTCGCACACGGGCGCGAAGGCATGCCAGGAGTGCACACACGGACTTTCGGGACTCCAGCGCCAACTTTCAAAATGTGTCGTCATGGTTACCTGACCAACCTGGCCGGCCCGAGGCCGCCAGCCCAAAGCAATGGGTGTCAATGACAGCCATAACCAGAGGAAGCCGCTAAAGCCACCAAACTTGGCACAATGTCATGAAGGCATGCCAGGAGTCCACACACGGACTTTCGGGACTCCAGCGCCTACTTTCAAAATGTGTCGTCATGGGTACCTGGCCGGCCCGAGGCCCCCAGCCCAAAGCAATAGGTATCAATGACAGCCATAAACAGAGGAAGCCGCTAAAGCCACCAAACTTCGAAAACGGGCGCGAAGGCATGCCAGGACTGCACAAACGGACTTTCGGGACTCTAGCGCCAACTTTCAAAATGTGTCGTCATGGGTACCTGGCCGGCCCGAGGCCCCCAGCCCAAAGCAATGGGTGTCAATGACAGCCATGAACAGAGGAAGCCGCTAAAGCCACCAAACTTCGCACACGGGCACGTAGGCATGACAGGAGTGCACACACGGACTTTCGGGACTCCAGCGCCAACTTTCAAAATGTGTCGTTATGGGTACCTGGCCGGCCCGAAGCCCCCAGCCCAAAGCAATGGGTATCAATGACAGCCATAAACAGACGAAGCCGCTAAAGCCACCAAACTTGGCACAATGTCATGAAGGCATGCCAGGAGTGCACAAACGGACTTTCGGGACTCTAGCGCCAACTTTCAAAATGTGTCGTCATGGGTACCTGGCCGGCCCGAGGCCCCCAGCCCAAAGCAATGGGTGTCAATGACAGCCATGAACAGAGGAAGCCGCTAAAGCCACCAAACTTCGAAAACGGGCGCGAAGGCATGCCAGGACTGCACAAACGGACTTTTGGGACTCTAGCGCCAACTTTCAAAATGTGTCGTCATGGTTACCTGACCAACCTGGCCGGCCCGAGGCCGCCAGCCCAAAGCAATGGGTATCAATGACAGCCATAAACAGACGAAGCCGCTAAAGCCACCAAACTTGGCACAATGTCATGAAGGCATGCCAGGAGTGCACAAACGGACTTTCGGGACTCTAGCGCCAACTTTCAAAATGTGTCGTCATGGGTACCTGGCCGTCCCGAGGCCCCCAGCCCAAAGCAATGGGTGTCAATGACAGCCATGAACAAAGGAAGCCGCTAAAGCCACCAAACTTCGAAAACGGGCGCGAAGGCATGCCAGGACTGCACAAACGGACTTTCGGGACTCTAGCGCCAACTTTCAAAATGTGTCGTCATGGGTACCTGACCAACCCTGGCCGGCCCGAGGCCACCAGCCCAAAGCAATGGGTATCAATGACAGCCATGAACAGAGGAAGCCGCTAAAGCCACCAAACTTCGCACACGGGCGTGAAGGCATGCCAGGAGTGCAAACACGGACTTTCGGGACTCCAGCGCCAACTTTCAAAATGTGTCGTCATGGTTACCTGACCAACCTGGCCGGCCCGAGGCCGCCAGCCCAAAGCAATGGGTGTCAATGACAGCCATAAACAGAGGAAGCCGCTAAAGCCACCAAACTTGGCACAATGTCATGAAGGCATGCCAGGAGTGCACAAACGGACTTTCGGGACTCTAGCGCCAACTTTCAAAATGTGTCGTCATGGGTACCTGATCAACCCTGGCCGGCACGAGGCCACCAGCCCAAAGGAATGGGTATCAATGACAGCCATGAACAGAGGAAGCCGCTAAAGCCACCAAACTTCTAAAACGGTCGCAAAGGCATGCCAGGAGTCCACAAACGGACTTTCGGGACTCTAGCGCCAACTTTCAAAATGTGTCGTCATGGGTACCTGGCCGGCCCGAGGCCCCCAGCCCAAAGCAATGGGTGTCAATGACAGCCATGAACAGAGGAAGCCGCTAAAGCCACCAAACTTCGAAAACGGGCGCGAAGGCATGCCAGGACTGCACAAACGGACTTTTGGGACTCTAGCGCCAACTTTCAAAATGTGTCGTCATGGTTACCTGACCAACCTGGCCGGCCCGAGGCTGCCAGCCCAAAGCAATGGGTATCAATGACAGCCATAAACAGACGAAGCCGCTAAAGCCACCAAACTTGGCACAATGTCATGAAGGCATGCCAGGAGTGCACAAACGGACTTTCGGGACTCTAGCGCCAACTTTCAAAATGTGTCGTCATGGGTACCTGGCCGTCCCGAGGCCCCCAGCCCAAAGCAATGGGTGTCAATGACAGCCATGAACAAAGGAAGCCGCTAAAGCCACCAAACTTCGAAAACGGGCGCGAAGGCATGCCAGGACTGCACAAACGGACTTTCGGGACTCTAGCGCCAACTTTCAAAATGTGTCGTCATGGGTACCTGACCAACCCTGGCCGGCCCGAGGCCACCAGCCCAAAGCAATGGGTATCAATGACAGCCATGAACAGAGGAAGCCGCTAAAGCCACCAAACTTCGAAAACGGGCGCGAAGGCATGCCGGGAGTGCACAAACGGACTTTCGGGACTCTAGCGCCAACTTTCAAAATGTGTCGTCATGGGTACCTGACCAACCCTGGCCGGCACGAGGCCACCAGCCCAAAGCAATGGGTATCAATGACAGCCATAAACAGAGGAAGCCGCTAAAGCCACCAAACTTCGGAAACGGGCGCGACGGCATGCCAGGAGTGCACAAACGGACTTTCGGGACTCCAGCGCCAACTTTCAAAATGTGTCGTCATGGATACCTGACCAACCCTGGCCGGCACGAGGCCGCCAGCCCAAAGCAATGGGTGTCAATGACAGCCATAAACAGAGGAAGCCGCTAAAGCCACCAAACTTTGAAAACGGGCGCGAAGGCATGCCAGGAGTGCACAAACGGACTTTCGGGACTCTAGCGCCAACTTTCAAAATGTGTCGTCATGGGTACCTGATCAAACCTGGCCGGCACGAGGCCACCAGCCCAAAGGAATGGGTATCAATGACAGCCATGAACAGAGGAAGCCGCTAAAGCCACCAAACTTCTAAAACGGGCGCAAAGGCATGCCAGGAGTCCACAAATGGACTTTCGGGACTCTAGCGCCAACTTGCAAAATGTGTCGTCATGGGTACCTGACCAACCCTGGCCGGCACAAGGCCACCAGCCCAAAGCAATGGGTATCAATGACAGCCATAACCAGAGGAAGCCGCTAAAGCCACCAAACTTTGCACACGGGCGCGAAGGCATGCCAGGAGTGCACACATGTACTTTCGGGACTCCAGCGCCAACTTTCAAAATGTGTCGTCATGGGTACCTGATCAACCCTGGCCGGCACGAGGCCACCAGCCCAAAGGAATGGGTATCAATGACAGCCATGAACAGAGGAAGCCGCTAAAGCCACCAAACTTCTAAAACGGTCGCAAAGGCATGCCAGGAGTCCACAAACGGACTTTCGGGACTCTAGCGCCAACTTTCAAAATGTGTCGTCATGGGTACCTGGCCGGCCCGAGGCCCCCAGCCCAAAGCAATGGGTGTCAATGACAGCCATAAACAGTGGAAGCCGATAAAGCCACCAAACTTCGAAAACGGGCGCGAAGGCATGCCAGGAGTGCACAAACGGACTTTCGGGACTCCAGTGCCTACTTTCAAAATGTGTCGTCATGGGTACCTGACCAACCTGGCCGGCCCGAGGCCGCCAGCCCAAAGCAATGGGTGTCAATGACAGCCATGAACAGAGGAAGCCGCTAAAGCCACCAAACTTCGAAAACGGGCGCGAAGGCATGCCAGGACTGCACAAACGGACTTTTGGGACTCTAGCGCCAACTTTCAAAATGTGTCGTCATGGTTACCTGACCAACCTGGCCGGCCCGAGGCTGCCAGCCCAAAGCAATGGGTATCAATGACAGCCATAAACAGACGAAGCCGCTAAAGCCACCAAACTTGGCACAATGTCATGAAGGCATGCCAGGAGTGCACAAACGGACTTTCGGGACTCTAGCGCCAACTTTCAAAATGTGTCGTCATGGGTACCTGGCCGTCCCGAGGCCCCCAGCCCAAAGCAATGGGTGTCAATGACAGCCATGAACAAAGGAAGCCGCTAAAGCCACCAAACTTCGAAAACGGGCGCGAAGGCATGCCAGGACTGCACAAACGGACTTTCGGGACTCTAGCGCCAACTTTCAAAATGTGTCGTCATGGGTACCTGACCAACCCTGGCCGGCCCGAGGCCACCAGCCCAAAGCAATGGGTATCAATGACAGCCATGAACAGAGGAAGCCGCTAAAGCCACCAAACTTCGCACACGGGCGTGAAGGCATGCCAGGAGTGCAAACACGGACTTTCGGGACTCCAGCGCCAACTTTCAAAATGTGTCGTCATGGTTACCTGACCAACCTGGCCGGCCCGAGGCCGCCAGCCCAAAGCAATGGGTGTCAATGACAGCCATAAACAGAGGAAGCCGCTAAAGCCACCAAACTTGGCACAATGTCATGAAGGCATGCCAGGAGTGCACAAACGGACTTTCGGGACTCTAGCGCCAACTTTCAAAATGTGTCGTCATGGGTACCTGATCAACCCTGGCCGGCACGAGGCCACCAGCCCAAAGGAATGGGTATCAATGACAGCCATGAACAGAGGAAGCCGCTAAAGCCACCAAACTTCTAAAACGGTCGCAAAGGCATGCCAGGAGTCCACAAACGGACTTTCGGGACTCTAGCGCCAACTTTCAAAATGTGTCGTCATGGGTACCTGGCCGGCCCGAGGCCCCCAGCCCAAAGCAATGGGTGTCAATGACAGCCATAAACAGAGGAAGCCGCTAAAGCCACCAAACTTCGGAAACGGGCGCGACGGCATGCCAGGAGTGCACAAACGGACTTTCGGGACTCCAGCGCCAACTTTCAAAATGTGTCGTCATGGATACCTGACCAACCCTGGCCGGCACGAGGCCGCCAGCCCAAAGCAATGGGTGTCAATGACAGCCATAAACAGAGGAAGCCGCTAAAGCCACCAAACTTTGAAAACGGGCGCGAAGGCATGCCAGGAGTGCACAAACGGACTTTCGGGACTCTAGCGCCAACTTTCAAAATGTGTCGTCATGGGTACCTGATCAAACCTGGCCGGCACGAGGCCACCAGCCCAAAGGAATGGGTATCAATGACAGCCATGAACAGAGGAAGCCGCTAAAGCCACCAAACTTCTAAAACGGGCGCAAAGGCATGCCAGGAGTCCACAAATGGACTTTCGGGACTCTAGCGCCAACTTTCAAAATGTGTCGTCATGGGTACCTGACCAACCCTGGCCGGCACAAGGCCACCAGCCCAAAGCAATGGGTATCAATGACAGCCATAACCAGAGGAAGCCGCTAAAGCCACCAAACTTTGCACACGGGCGCGAAGGCATGCCAGGAGTGCACACATGTACTTTCGGGACTCCAGCGCCAACTTTCAAAATGTGTCGTCATGGGTACCTGGCCGGCCCGAGGCCGCCAGCCCAAAGCAATGGGTGTCAATGACAGCCATAAACAGTGGAAGCCGATAAAGCCACCAAACTTCGAAAACGGGCGCGAAGGCATGCCAGGAGTGCACAAACGGACTTTCGGGACTCCAGCGCCTACTTTCAAAATGTGTCGTCATGGGTACCTGACCAACCTGGCCGGCCCGAGGCCGCCAGCCCAAAGCAATGGGTGTCAATGACAGCCATAAACAGAGGAAGCCGCTAAAGCCACCAAACTTCGGAAACGGGCGCGACGGCATGCCAGGAGTGCACAAACGGACTTTCGGGACTCCAGCGCCAACTTTCAAAATGTGTCGTCATGGGTACCTGACCAACCCTGGCCGGCACGAGGCCACCAGCCCAAAGCAATGGGTGTCAATGACAGCCATAAACAGAGGAAGCCGCTAAAGCCACCAAACTTCGAAAACGGGCGCGAAGGCATGCCGGGAGTGCACAAACGGACTTTCGGGACTCTAGCGCCAACTTTCAAAATGTGTCGTCATGGGTACCTGATCAACCCTGGCCGGCACGAGGCCACCAGCCCAAAGGAATGGGTATCAATGACAGCCATGAACAGAGGAAGCCGCTAAAGCCACCAAACTTCTAAAACGGTCGCAAAGGCATGCCAGGAGTCCACAAACGGACTTTCGGGACTCTAGCGCCAACTTTCAAAATGTGTCGTCATGGGTACCTGGCCGGCCCGAGGCCCCCAGCCCAAAGCAATGGGTGTCAATGACAGCCATGAACAGAGGAAGCCGCTAAAGCCACCAAACTTCGAAAACGGGCGCGAAGGCATGCCGGGAGTGCACAAACGGACTTTCGGGACTCTAGCGCCAACTTTCAAAATGTGTCGTCATGGGTACCTGACCAACCCTGGCCGGCACGAGGCCACCAGCCCAAAGCAATGGGTATCAATGACAGCCATAAACAGAGGAAGCCGCTAAAGCCACCAAACTTCGGAAACGGGCGCGACGGCATGCCAGGAGTGCACAAACGGACTTTCGGGACTCCAGCGCCAACTTTCAAAATGTGTCGTCATGGATACCTGACCAACCCTGGCCGGCACGAGGCCGCCAGCCCAAAGCAATGGGTGTCAATGACAGCCATAAACAGAGGAAGCCGCTAAAGCCACCAAACTTTGAAAACGGGCGCGAAGGCATGCCAGGAGTGCACAAACGGACTTTCGGGACTCTAGCGCCAACTTTCAAAATGTGTCGTCATGGGTACCTGATCAAACCTGGCCGGCACGAGGCCACCAGCCCAAAGGAATGGGTATCAATGACAGCCATGAACAGAGGAAGCCGCTAAAGCCACCAAACTTCTAAAACGGGCGCAAAGGCATGCCAGGAGTCCACAAATGGACTTTCGGGACTCTAGCGCCAACTTTCAAAATGTGTCGTCATGGGTACCTGACCAACCCTGGCCGGCACAAGGCCACCAGCCCAAAGCAATGGGTATCAATGACAGCCATAACCAGAGGAAGCCGCTAAAGCCACCAAACTTTGCACACGGGCGCGAAGGCATGCCAGGAGTGCACACATGTACTTTCGGGACTCCAGCGCCAACTTTCAAAATGTGTCGTCATGGGTACCTGGCCGGCCCGAGGCCGCCAGCCCAAAGCAATGGGTGTCAATGACAGCCATAAACAGTGGAAGCCGATAAAGCCACCAAACTTCGAAAACGGGCGCGAAGGCATGCCAGGAGTGCACAAACGGACTTTCGGGACTCCAGCGCCTACTTTCAAAATGTGTCGTCATGGGTACCTGACCAACCTGGCCGGCCCGAGGCCGCCAGCCCAAAGCAATGGGTGTCAATGACAGCCATAAACAGAGGAAGCCGCTAAAGCCACCAAACTTCGGAAACGGGCGCGACGGCATGCCAGGAGTGCACAAACGGACTTTCGGGACTCCAGCGCCAACTTTCAAAATGTGTCGTCATGGGTACCTGACCAACCCTGGCCGGCACGAGGCCACCAGCCCAAAGCAATGGGTGTCAATGACAGCCATAAACAGAGGAAGCCGCTAAAGCCACCAAACTTCGAAAACGGGCGCGAAGGCATGCCGGGAGTGCACAAACGGACTTTCGGGACTCTAGCGCCAACTTTCAAAATGTGTCGTCATGGGTACCTGATCAACCCTGGCCGGCACGAGGCCACCAGCCCAAAGGAATGGGTATCAATGACAGCCATGAACAGAGGAAGCCGCTAAAGCCACCAAACTTCGGAAACGGGCGCGACGGCATGCCAGGAGTGCACAAACGGACTTTCGGGACTCCAGCGCCAACTTTCAAAATGTGTCGTCATGGTTACCTGACCAACCTGGCCGGTCCGAGGCTGCCAGCCCAAAGCAATGGGTGTCAATGACAGCCATAAACAGAGGAAGCCGCTAAAGCCACCAAACTTCGCACACGGGCGCGAAGGCATGCCAGGAGTGCACACATGGACTTTCGGGACTCCAGCGCCAACTTTCAAAAGGGTTAGGGTTAGGGTTAGGGTTAGGGTTAGGGTTAGGGTTAGGGGTTAGGGGTTAGGGTTAGGGTTAGGGTTAGGGTTAGGGTTAGGGGTTAGGGTTAGGGTTAGGGTTAGGTTTGGGTTCGGGTTATGGGAGAGTGCTGTAAATACAGTCCAGCCCCCGGTGCACTGTCCATCACAGAGCCATGCTCCGAATCCCTCAATGTTCGTTCAAACCCTGTGGGTCCTTGGTCCCGAGTTTAGCGATCCATCTCATCTCGGCCTTCTTCCTCTGTGCCGTGGTCCAGCAGGCGTTAGTCTCGACGACTGTTGTTGTGAGTGCTTCCAGTCCATGTAAGAGAAAGTGTCTAACTAGTGGTGTATCAGTCTTCTTTCTCTTGGTAATGTTGTACTTGTGTTGTGCAAAGCGTGTGGAAAGCATATTGCCAGTTTCACCCACATATTGTAATTTACACTTTGTGCATGAAATATTGTAAACACAGTTTTTGGTGAAAGGGTCTCCTCTGGTTAGGATTTTAAATATTTCCCCTGTGCTGTTATTACAGAGCCACTGTCTATGTCTAAAGTAATCTTTTTGTACTGTGGGCCTTGGTTTTAAAAGTGGTTGTATTTTAGCCTTTACTAAGTGATCCTGTAAGTTTTTATTCCTTCTGAACGCTGGTATGATACTGTGATTACTTAGGGTGGGAGACCCTTTGATGCACGTATTGAAGTTGATTCTGAGTTGGTTGGATAATTTCTTGGTGGACGGAGAGTAGGTGGTGATGAGTGGAAGGCTTGAAGTAAGTGCTGTAGGTTTAACCTCCAGAAATGATTTGAGGCCCTTTCTACAGAAGGTCCTAGAGTACCCCCTAGTGGACAATGCTCGAAATAGAATTGTGACCGCTTCCTTGAAATCATTCTGTCCTGTGCAGATTCTGTGAAATCTAAGTAATTGTGATTTGATTAGTCCCGCGTACGTATGTTTGGGATGGAAACTGGTCTTGTGGAGGAGAGCATGTGTGTCTGTTTCTTTAAAGAACACTTTGATATCTAAACATTGATTTTTTTGGAAATTGTTTCCTTTAAAAATTGTCGTGTCCAGAAAATCCACCGACTTCAGACTGCTCGTTGATTTAATTTTAATCGAGTCCCTGTGGGTATTGAGGGTATTTAGGAAGCTCTCAAATTCTAGTTGGTTATGGGTCCACACCCCCCAGATATCATCGAGGTATCTATAATAATGGAGCGGCTTTTTTTCACATGCCTGCAGTGCTGTAGTCTCCCATTCAGCCATGAAGATATTGGCATAAGCTGGTGCGAATTTTTTGCCCATGGCTGTTCCTTTAATTTGTAAGAACCATTCCTCGTTGAATTGGAAATCATTTCTGGTCAGATTAATCTTCAGTAATTCCAGTAGCTCTTTATCAGGCCTCTTTATGTTACGCTGTTTTTGGAAGGCGTTTTTTATAGCCTGTAATCCCTCTTCAATGTCTATGTTGGTGTATAAGCTCTCAATATCTAAGGTAAAGAGGATGGCTTCTTCAGGAATCTTCAGTTTCTTTACTATGTTCACGAAATGATAAGTGTCTTTAATATAGCTGGGATGTGTGATTGAAAGAGGATTTAAAAAGTGGTCCAAATACTCCGCCGTGTGGTAGGTCTCGCTGCTGCAGTCTGAGACAATAGGACGGCCTGGTGGAATTTGATGAGGTAAGCTCCATTTACTGGGATCTTTGTGGATCTTAGGGAGCATATAAAAGATTCTGGCTCTGGGTGTGGAGTCCCCTATCAGGTAGTGCTTCTGTTTAGTGTTAATAAATCTTTTGTCGTGTAAAGATTGGATGATTTTATTAACTAAGGGGATGGTGTCCAGATAGATAGGTTTATCTAATTGAATATAATATTTCTCATCCTTCAGTTGTCTGTAGCCTTCCCACAAATATTGTTCTCTATCCAAAATTACTATGGCACTCCCTTTATCTGCCGGTTTGATGACAATCTGTTTATTGTCTTTTAATTGTTTGAGGGCCAGAATTTCAGAATTGCTAAGATTAGGAGGAATTTGGTGAACTTTAAATTTGGTGTCAAAATATCTGTCGTCCGCTCTGATGATATTATCAATTTCTGGTGGAATTACAGTTTTTGGAGGAGTCCATGTTGACTTGTGAATAAACGGAAGTCTTTTAGTAGGAGGCTTATGCTCGTAGTAGGCCGCTAATCTGAGTGTTCTGTGATATTGTTGTACATCATACTTGGTTTGTGGGATCAGATCCCTATTAGTGCCCTGAGTGGGAATAAAATTGAGTCCCCGGGAAAGCAGAGATATCTGTTCAGTGGTCAATTTTACATTCTTGGTTAAATTGATAACCGATTTGTTCCCCTCCTGTAGCGGCAGGCTTATGGGGATACTTAATTTAAATGTGCGCACCAGTGGTCAAATATGATTTTTCCGGTCTCATTTGTCCAATGAACATTGTCTGCTTCAGTTTTGAATTGTGTGCTGGGTAACATAGGAATGTACTCACCCAGTAGTGCAATGTATGTGTTGAGCTGTGTTAAGTTATGTTTCTCCTTCTCTGTCAGGCTGTTGGAAAAGTTAATTTGTGGGATGATGATCCGAGCCTGGGGAAAGGTAGTTTTAGCCACTCTCAGCATGCTCTGCAGTTGCTTGATGGACGTCTCTTTAGTCTTTTGGTCCCGATTGCAGATTCCGAAGGACATGATGATCTTCTCCACCGTGACGTGTGTTGTAGTGTTTTGCAGAATGCCCTCAGCGTTCCTGAAGTTGGCCCCTGGAAACGAATCGATCTGAAGGTCAGTTATGGTGTGTGGTGGCAGAGTAGACACATTTGAGTCTCCCATGATGACATGTTTTTTGTGGATGTTAAGATGCCATTCTTTTAGCTTTCTGGACGACGTCATGTGTCTTGAAGGGCGAAAGGGGCCCGCTGTGTGGGGTGTGAGGAGTACTCCCGTGCCGGCTGCCGGGGTAAGCAGGGTCTGCACTGCTGTGTGCAACGTTTCAGTAGATCTGAGTGTCGGGGCGATGGGACCCCCGCTGGGAGGACCAGCCTCACTCACCCTGGTCTCCTCCTCTGGGAGGATGGTGCTGTGAGTCGGCGAGAGTTCATCAATGGAGCTTGTGTCGTGTGAGACGCAGCCATTCCCCTGTGTGGGTGTGTGTGTGCTGGAAGATGGAGACTGGGTGGGCTGTGATGCGTCACCCAAAGTGAAGGGAAACATCCTGCGGATCCTCTGAGGTAGTGGAAGGTGCTGTAGAGGAGTGGCTGTGAAGAGGTCCTCCTCTGGTGTGTCCTCAACCACGCGCAGAGATGGCTCTGACCTCGCTGCGGAGAGAGGCCGACTGTGAGAAGTCCACCCATCCTCCAGTGTTGTGGGGACCGGAGTGTGTGCTGGCGTCTGAAGTGCACGGGGGGACATGTCCGTGGCAGCAGCGTGCAGCAAGGCTGTGGTCAGACCCGAAGCTGTAGCTGCGCCAGAGCCCCGACCTTGTGGTGGGAGGTCTCTCTTCGCGCCGACTCGGGGGGCTGAAATCTCCGGTGTGTGCATGTGTGTGTCAGTCTGCTCCTGCAGTCGTGTCAGTTCCGCCGTGATGATCTCTTCAGTCTCGGTCAGTGTTTCAGGCGTCAATCTGCGGCCGAAATGTCTCTTAGCCCAGTTAGACGCTATTTCGAACGGGGCATGCCACTCAGGTGACTCTAATATGTGCAGTTCACCTATTTCTTTTTCAATAACCTGTTCATAGTGGTTACGGAGAATGACGAGTGTCGTGTGTGCCCAGTTTTTGGCGTTGCCCTCAATCAGTTGTGATGTCTGTGTGTTAGGTACTGCAGGTTTAATCAAAATGGTTAACTGTTTCGTCATTTTGTCAATTGACACTGGAGTTTTTTCAGTACTCACATTAGAGAAG